>NC_030853.1:27383274-27498367 GCF_000208745.1 Theobroma cacao
AAAAAAAAAAATACAATCAAATATTACGAAAGATATTAAATATTATTGCATAATCAATCATATATTACAAAAGATATTGATAAAAAAAATTAATTAATTAAAATTAGTAGTACACCTTACACAAGACAGTAATGTGTTACTACCTAAAGTATTACTGGCTAAGGTGTTACTGTCTAAAGTAGTACTGCCCAAGGCATTACTGTTCAAAGTAATACAATACAATACGTTATAGTACAAAAAAAATTATACTTTAAATTAATACATAAGAATTATTTTTAACAATGAATTCTTATGCAGGGGGCAAAATGTAGATACTAGATTTTGGTTAATACTGTTACTCTAAAGAATTATGTTACAACATAATATTATATAGAGAACAACCAGAACAAGTGAAGTGTTACTTCACGCAGAATAACTAGAACAAGTGAAGCGTTACTTCACGCAGAACAAGTGAAGCGCTACTTCACGCAGAACAAGTGAAGCGCTACTTCAAGTATTACTTAAAGCAGAACAATTAGAAAAAGTAAAGTATTACTCCATATAGAATAACTAATACAAGTAGAACAACCACTTTGAATAGAATAACCGTTTCACTTGGATGACAGTGAAAGTAACTCAGAATAAGTGACAGGGTTCATGGGTTACTTTCATCTTGGGATGTTTCAGAGAGTTTGGCTTGGTGGCTGAGATATGGAGGTAGTTAAGAGGTCTTCCTCTTAACCCTTTCCTGAAGTACAAGTGTTTCACCCTCTTATCTTGTTCTCGTATACTTATTCATGTACAGCTTATTCTCTTGTACCTATTCTCATACAGCTTCTTCTCTCGTACCTATTCTTGTACACCTCTTTTCTATTACCTTTACTTGAGAACAAGTCTTACTACATTCAATTACAGTAACGGTTACTTACATTAATATTCTTCATAATAATGTCATTCATTAGGCGCATTAAAGCCTATTTTTATGTAACCGCCACTTTTAGCACTATGTATAGAGCCTCACAATTCATTTGAAAGGACTCTTCTTTCCCTCTCCAAGCTAACACATTCTCAACTTGAGAGCTTCTCTCTCTAAATTCTCTCTCTAATTATCTTGTACTCTCTAAGTCTCTTTAATTCTTTTCTTATTGTCTTCCACCTGTCACAGCATTTAGTACTTCAGGAACTGCTTCAATCTTCCTCTCTGCCTCCTCCGGCACATCTTTTTACTTGTTTGCAACACTTCCTCTCCCTATCACAAGAACCCCCTTTACAAACTGTAAAGGAAGAAAAAGTGGTTTCAAGAATAGCAAAAGATTCAGTTTCCTTCCCATTTGATGCAACCAAACTACCAAAAATGGAAAAAAAAATCAAAATTTTCACAAAAGTTACTATAAGATATTTCTTTTTATGGGTGATAGTTTGCTGATTATTCATTCTGTCAATGTCAGTTCTTTTTTGGCTCAAGTTAAACAGACATTGAACTTTTCTGGACATGTTGTTGAATTGAGAGAATGGATTGAAATCTTTCATCCAGCACTCAGCAGGGAGTTTCGTCCTTCCAAACCAGGCCCTGCTCCTCTGCTGCATATATATCTGTTCGACCTGGGAAGTTCAACCAAATGAATTCATGATGGTGGGTGATAGTCTTAAAGATGATGTGAGTATGCATTCTAGTGTTGTTTTAATTGATTAAAATTTTCTTTGAAGTTCTGAATCCTTCCCTTTACACTTGTTTCATCGATTAAACTGAAATATTAATTAATTAATCTTCTTAAAGTGGCTTATAACTTGTTTGAATCACTTTCTTTAGAACTGAGACTTATTATCTGAAATTCGAGATGTGAAATAAAAAATAATCTACCAAATTTACTGCTTTACACTCAATTAACATAATTAGACTTAATAAATGAGGAATATTTTATTATTATAAAAAAAATAAGAACTCAACATTACTAGATAGTTTTTAAAATAAGATTGTTAAAGAGATAAAATTTTATCAAATTATCATATCTAAACTTGAATCGAAGATAAAACTTTTTGTATTTGATTTTATCTTACATTTTTTTCTTGAATTATTCTTTTTGATAACATCATATCTTAGTTTGTTAATATGCTTATCAGCTACATTTGAATTAAAATAAAGGTATACACCTTAAAAAATCTATATTATAGTTATTTATTTAAATGAGTCCTTTATCTTTATTATATTTAAATAGATTCTTACACTTTGATTTTGTATCAAATAGACTTTTAATAAAAATTTAATGTTCATAATTTTTAATACTAATTGTTTTTTTTTTATTTAGGTGATATATGACTTAATGAACTAATATGATAAAAAAATCTGAGGCATTTAATCATATTAGCTCGTCAAAGTCGTGAATAAAAAAAAAAACCGTTCACATTGAATATAAAGAATTTTACTTATATGCTTCCTATGAAGACTAATACAAAACGAGTAGAGAATAGCAGTCGAAGCAGACCCGAGTAACATGAATTTGAAAAGATTTTCTTGTATAGAAACAACATCAAGTAATTTTTGGTCTCTGCTTGTTCATTACACAGTTACCAAACTGTAGATTGTGGAGTAATGCCCGTGGAGTCATAGTCGACAGAGTGCTCAACATGTTCAATACTAGCAAGCAAGTGATGACAGAAAATTTAGGGACATGAAATGGAAACCACACGAATTTAGGCCGAGGCATTCTGCTCTGGTTATGCCTTGGGAAAATTCTATGTATCAGCAATGGTGAATTTACCAGATTTTGAAGCAGTCCAACAGGGAAAATGTCAAATTGATCTAGATGCTGTTAAAAGAATTGTCAATGGAGAGAGAGAGAAGAAAAGTCAATAATGAATAGAGTAATGAACTTTCTTTCTTCGACAGCAAACAAACAAGGGCTTCAACAACTAGTAATCCTCGTTTACATCCAACACCAACAAATAAATAAACAACTCTCTTCTTCATTTTCTTCGAACTTTTTCTTTTTTCTCTTTCACTTTCCCTCGACCCAAACATGGGCATCTCATGGAGCAGCGCAAGCAATAGCAACAGAAGAAGAAACCAAAATTACCTCCATGCCCCTCCACAGCCACCGCCACCTCCTCCTCCACCTTACTATTATCCTCAAGAACCCACTTCCCTCCCGGCTCCGACACCTCCTCCTCCCCCTTCAACAAGTCACCCTTATCCTGCCCACCCCCAAAACCCTTATCATACGCACCCCCCACCTCCACCGCCTCCAATTCACAGCAATTACTACTGCTCCCAACCCTACAATTCCTGCGGTTACTCAAACCCCATGATGGGCCGTTTCCCTGTTCACTACCATCCATACTACGCCAACCAGACTAATGGGTGGCCCGCGATTCGTGCTCCTGCCGTGGTGGCACCGGCGCTGCCACCACCGCCATATGTGGAGCACCAGAATGCTAAGAAAGTGAGGAATGATGTGAACGTGCATAAGGATACGCTGAAAATCGAAGTAGATGACCAAAACCCTGATCATCACTTGGTTTCTTTCGTTTTTGATGCCTTGTTTGATGGCAGGTAAAAAACACTTTTTTATTGCTTTTTATTGTGAGCAAATTTTGGGTTTGGTTGAAGTTCATTTATTGGATGAAAATTTGGAGTTAGGTTTTTAGTTAAAGTTTTTTGTTTGACTATTAGATGACGGGTGCAAAGAAATGAAAGCTGAAATTTTTATTGCAAGGTTTTTTTATAACTATTTTGGGACCATGATTAGATAACTAATGGAGAAAAGAGAAATTCAAATCAAACCCAAAGTTGGTGTAGCAGGTGTGATGTGATAAGATAAATTGAAGATAATGGAGGCCTTCTACAGCGATACCTTAAACTGATAAAATTGAAGAAATTAAGAGTTGTAGGGTATGAGCATGGACTAAGCAATTTCCTGAAAGTTTTTTTCTGGCTGTCGGCTGAGCAATAGTTAGTAATTACACTAGTTACAAGCATAAGTGGTATAAAGACCTGCAATCAAGCCTGAGGCATGATGCAAACCTCATTTTATGAGCATATGAGCTTTCTTATTATAATTGGGTTTTGTATATTAGGTGACTGCTTTTCTAGCTTTAACTAGTCAAACTATGAGAATTGTATAAGCATTAGGAACTGTGAAGGCTACATTGTGAGGGTATGTGGATTGCAAATGAATTGGAAGGCTTGCTCTCGAGGTTCCCGAAGTTCCCAAAGTAGATGCAAAGGTTCTCTTCATCCTTAGGGCTTAATGGCAATTGGAATGTTTCTACAAGGGCTTTGGAATTGAACTTGGGAACTTAATAATGAAGAGCTTTGGTTAACCAAGGAGGCTCTCTAGTTTAGTGTGCACAGCTCTGTCCTGTGTGAAGCAAAGCCCACTTGGGCATTAGCATTACTGGCAGCTCTAGTTTTCAGAGGGGACCATAACTTAACGCATCTCTTTATCAATAATGATGCTGTTCAAGCCTTAGAGTATTAGATCATGTCTTGCCAATAGGTGGGCTCACCTTTTTCATCACCTTTGTCTTTTTATGCTTCACATGGACTGTAGGGTATGCCTCCTGTTTTCCAGGAATATTTTATCGGTTAAAGTTTGTTAGCTGAACAGTGGATGATAGTGCTATAATGCTGTTGGTTGTGAAGTGAATGACTTAAAGTTCCAAATCTGTTAACTTGTATTGTTTGCATGTCTTGCCAATAGGTGGGCTCACCTTTTTCATCACCTTTGACCATATATGCTTCACATGGACTGTTGGGTATGCCCACAGATATAAGTTCCTGTTTTCCAGGAATATATTATCGGTTAAAGTTTGTTAGCTGAACAGTGGATCATAGTGCTATAATGCTGTTGGTTGTGAAGTGAATGACTTAAAGCTCCAAATCTGTTAACTTGTATTGTTTGTGCTAAACAAACTGAATGACATTAGGTAACCTCCATTGGCTGACCTATATATAGATAGAATTTTTATTAAAGAACTTCTCCCTTATGATCTGCTTGTAAGTTCAAATGATTTTTGACAAATATTGGTAGTCAGTTAGGATAGATGCCTTCAATCTCTTCTTTTACACCATCTTGGAGTTGCTGACTCTCCTAGAAACAGCTATTCACAACGCTCATCAGAACTGTTGAGTTAACTGCATCATTTTCTGAATACTATTTATAAGAAGAGGTGGGGACAGGATGTTGGCAATGAGTATAAGAAATTTTCACCCTAGGGTTTAAAAGAAATTGAGGTTCTTCTTATGTTGATTGATGCTTTTAGTTTTTTATTTTTATCATCTTGTCAGAAAGCCCTCCCTTTTGAAAAACTGCTCTTTGTCTTTGAAGGTTTTTACTGCACCTAGATAAAAAATTAGATATTGATAAGTTGCTTCTTGAAAGTTATCTAGTTTACTATTTTAAAATAAATCATTCAATGTAGCTTGGAGTGTACCGAAATGCATATCTGTTTCTCAACCTTCCCTCCTGCATTGGTGGCAGGTATATTGGCATTTTATTCCTACATGATTAAAAATCAGTACGTGAAATTGCTGCCTTTTCACTTAATGTGCTTTTTAAGGTTGTGGTAGGCTTGTTTTAAGATATTTTTTAATTGTGAGCCAAACATGTCACGACCAATCGATTCAAGTTTGTTCATGGCTTTCTAAGCTGCCATTAGTTGGCATGGACATGTAAGAGTTCATCATTTCTGTGATGAGGCATGTTTGATTCTTTGTTTTGAGGGGTTGAGTGGCATTTTGATACCAAAACTGCTATTTTTTTATGAAGTTGTTCTTGCTTTTGAAGCATGATTTGTAATGTGAATCTACAGTTGATACCACAAAGCCTTTATCATAGACATTGTTTTGGTGAAGGGTTCTCAAAGTTGTATGGCACAAAGTTTCTTAAAATCTGGATATAAAACGATTGTTAAGCTTTAGACATGGATACCCTGATTTTGAAGGAATAATTATCAATTTTTTATTTGGATTAGTTTGTTTCATCTTGTTTAATAAGTTAAGCCCTCAAGTTAATAGAATATCTGTCAGTTAGTGGAGTTCTTGTTCTCATGGACTTGTGCTTTTAATGGTGTCTTTATACTTTTGATTAGTTAATTAATTTGAATACGAAGCAAGGTGAACTGTCAGTTTTTGATAATTCTACTCCTTTGCCAGGCAAGTAATAGCACATCAAAGATATTTGTTTTGTATGTGCTAGATAAAACAGTTGTTCTTTGTGAAAAAAGAAATTTTGGCATTTGTTAAAGTTAAGAATGCACCCAAATGTCACAGGATCCTAGTTCAGGTGTCACAATGATGATTTTACATTTCATAAGAAGCAACTAAGTTGTTAAATGTTGACTCAATTATGCAAGAAAGTGACTTATTCTAGGGTGATAGATGTAAAGCATTCCAAGTAATGAAATAATTTCTTAGTTAGTTGTCTGATAAAGTATGCAAACTCCATGCAAAACTTTTATGTAATTAACACGGTTTCTCTTGTTCTGTTTTCTAATTTACAGTATCACCATTTTTTACTTTGCCAAAGAAGAGATGAACTGTAGGTTTGTTCCGCTATTTCCTGAAGCCTATGAGCCTGTGAGAGTCCCATTTCAGAAGGGACTTGGCCAAAGATTTCAGCAGCCTTCAGGAACAGGAATTGATTTAGGTTTCTATGAATTGGATGATCTCTCAAAACCATCGCCAGGGGAAGATGTCTTTCCTCTTGTAATTTCTGCTGAAACATGTGTGCTACCTCATTCATCTAATGAACATATTGATGATTCTGCACAAAATACATCAGCTCACATGCAAATTACTCAAGCTGTTCTAGAGAAGAACAATGGTAACACTTTCCAGGTGAAAGTGATAAGGCAGATATTATGGGTCGATGGGGTTCGCTATGAGCTACGTGAGATATATGGAATAGGAAGCTCAGCAGCAGAAGAAGGCTTCGATGATAGTGACCCAGGGAAAGAGTGTGTTATCTGCATGACTGAACCTAAGGATACTGCTGTCCTACCTTGCCGCCACATGGTAAGAATTCCCTATATTCATAGAATAAATGCATGCTGATAATCAATCTGATATAACAGTTTGAAGTTGGTTCTTATGTACTCATGTGGAATAGTCTGATTAAGAATGATACGGGCAGGCATGTTTGGGCACACTTAGATGTTGTAGGACCAGGCATCATATGCTTAAGTTATCTGATTATCATTCTACTATTAAGTGGTTTCCACATGGCACTCATTCTACCATCTTATCCTCGAGCATGATCATATTTTCTGGTTAGTCACATAGGCATGCTAGTCATGGGATTGGTGATTTACTGTGATTTTTCCTGTAATTTGAAGCTTTGTTTCTTTCTGTCTTTTTGACGTGGCTGTTGCAATTCTTGCTAATACATACATTCTTCATTAGTATTAAGGAACATATCAGAGGTGAAACCTAAGACCTACCTTTTATTTGACTCCACCCTGACCATTGATCAAAGCCAAAGTGGCTGGAGACATACTTTTTCACTTGGTAGCGAAAAGTCTAGTCGAATAACGTTTAATCCTTGGAATCTCTTAAACTGTTGCATGATTAGAAGCTAGGATAACTTTTTTTTGCCCCTTTTTTTTAAAAAAAGAAAATTATGCTTTCAAACTTGGTAATTTTATTCTTAAGTGAGATTTTTTGTATCCTTCAGTGTATGTGCAGTGAATGTGCTAAAGCATTGAGACTTCAGTCAAATAAGTGTCCCATATGTCGTCAACCTATCGAGGAACTTATAGAAATCAAGATAAATAGCAATCATTAGAAGTTTTCTCCTGGCCAAGTTCGTACGGTATGACAAATTCATTTTTGTTTGTATTCAGTCTTCGCCTGATTCACTTGTTTCACAACTGTTTTGTATATTTTGATCCCGTTGTTTTTTTTTTTTTTGGCCCACAAAAGAACTTCATGTCCTTTTGTCTTGCCATGGATGCCATCTGATCATACATGTTTTAAGGATGGAAGTGGCTGCGTGCGGACAACATACAGAAATCTTTAATTGTGTGACTGAGAATTGTCAGCCATCTTCACATTCATCCTAGTCTTGGCTTGGGCACTTGTGGGTTCTTCCTGAAGAGTACAGTTTCAGATATCATAGTTAATTATGTAAAGCTTGCATCTGTTGGAAGTAAACTCTTTTTTCTTTGTTTCATTTTCCCCTTTCAGAAGCAATGTATATTTGTGAGGTGTTCGCTGCTCGATGATGTTTCCAGAGAATATATGACAACAATGTAAAGTGTTCAAATTCTTTGCTTTATTCTTTGTTCTTAGCCCCTTTAGAAATTTGAGTCTGTATGTTGTTTGACTCTACCCCTCCTTGTCTGAAGTTAATCTATTATATGTATTAGGCAAGTCCTCTGTTACCAGAGGAAAAGACTCAAAAGAAAAGAAAAGGTAGAGGGCTAATGCCTGGGATGAACATTCTGGGCCTGGTGGGCTTAACATCCAAAAAGGAAAGCTGAGAATCTGCCATCTAAGTTGGAATTATGGGGGACAAAGCAAAGATTCTCCAAAGCTTGGTTGTGGTGTTCAAACTTTGAACTTATGGATCTCAGAGCTGTGCTAATCATGTTTTGCATGTTACTCAAAACACTTTTTGGGCCACAAAATAACTTTACATCCCCATCCAGATTCGCAATTACTAAAAGTATCCTTACATCTAAAATTAAATAAGACATTGTTAAAACTCTTGAACTAATAAAAGAAATGCAATATTGATTAAGAAAATAAATATATATATATATATATATATATATATATTTAAAATAAAATGGCCTTGAACTTGATCATTGTCNAAATAAATATATATATATATATATATATATATATATTTAAAATAAAATGGCCTTGAACTTGATCATTGTCATTCCACCACTTGCTGGGGTAGGGCAATCGTAAGTTTCAAGGTTACATTATGGCTCCAATCTCATTGTTACCAACCTCATCAGGCCCAACACGCTGGAGCCTTTATTTAATGCCTGCAGGGTCTCAGCCTGTTGATAGCTGCATTACCTTCTTCTTCCAGCTTGGGGCAAAATTATAAGTGGGTAGATTCTGTATTTCTCAAACCCACTTTGGCTGCCAGCTGGTCACACACTCATTGATTCATTAATTCAATTCATGCAACACTGACAAAGTCACCAAATTTGAATCCTGTGGAAATTTTCATTCTCTCTCTGAGAAGTATTGATGTAATTTGAGTGAAAGCTTGGATAAAATGTAATTAAGCAAATGGGGACATCACCTGTGCCAGTAAACATTACAGTCATAATAGCTTGTGGGGGCAATGGTGAAAAGAAAGAATTTTCATCAGAAAAAGATTGCTTAAAGTGGGGAATGTCACCGAATGGTGTGATATACATGGAAATTGCCCATAACCCTGCAACTCTCTTTTTAATCGCCTGCAGGGGTTCTCTGATTTTGCCCACAGGGTTTGGTCCACTTGAATTAACCTCTTCGAAAGCTACAAGAAAACCATAACTATGAAAAACGTTCAGGGTTTTGCAAAATGACAATCGACATCAGTGAAAAGTCGTTGAAGCTTTTGGTATTTTTATAGCAGTGAAATTTCTTTTTCTTTTTTTTCTTTGGATTTTCGAATAAAAGTCACACCTCCTTTTTAAAGTACAACTGTGCAAGCAGTGAATGGAGGTTTTCCTTAGTAGTCAGAACACTTTACTAACATCTCCATCCCCCATTATTATGTTTCCAAGCTCAACCCAAAAATCTAGAGATAGAACAAGGGAAGATCTGTATTGGACCATGTGTGAAAGCAGCTAGAGATCATATTACTTGGAACCCTCTCCCTATCTGCAATTTCCCCCTTCATCAATCACCATCTGCTAACCATGTGGTGCTCATGTGATGCCCCTGTTTATAAATGGCAAATGGCCTAGCTAGGTTGCTCTAAGCACTTCCTTTAAGAGCCACAGACAAGCCGTGTCGTCAAGTTCAAAACTGGTTGGCACTTCCTCTAATATAATTCTGATTCAGAGAACAAAACCCCATGCTAATACTGTGCAACGCCTAATTAATTTCCAGCCTGTAGGATTTTGAGGAGGGGAGCTTCTTGATATCCTAAGTTGATTCTTTACCTATTCCCGCTTGATAGGGTTGCTCAATTTCCTTACTTGTAACCATTTGACAGACAAAATCATTATGTTTTGCTATCGTTTTTTTCACGATGGCACAAGCAAAGAATGATATCAAAGCTAAAATTTTAAGCGTAAAGAAAATTGTCTCATAGTTGTAAATGACGGTGGAAATCCATTTCACATTAGGTGTTTTGTCAGGATTCAAATGCCCTTTTACAAGTAAAGTGCCATTGTTCAAAGGGAGGAAAAAGAAAAACAGAGAGACACAAAAGCACGAGGGGTTTCATCACGGTTTAGGCTTTTGAGAAAAACATCAATAATTTGCGTGAAAAAGAAGGGTTCAAACTTAGCGACAGAAAATAGCCCTACAGACGTGATTTTTATCTTTGCATCATAGGCCTAGTTTCCGGGTAGCTTTCTTTACCTAATTGCTGCCAAAGTAAGGCATGACCAAACCACCCCAAGCTTTGTTACTTAACATAACCTCACACCACACCCTTTGCCCACCTCCTTTTCTCAAGTCCATGACTACAAGCTAACAACCCATTCTTTTCCCTTTTGTTTCGACTGAGGCAAAACATCCATCACTAACTAAATCCTGAATATATACCTCGACTTCCTCTACGTTACATGCTTTCGAGAAGAGGTTGTCAGACAAAGTAGGTGTCCGATGTCAATACTTTACATTCTCCATGATTTTTATCTTCATTTTAATTTTTACGGATAAAAACATGGTATAAGTATCAATTTGAGAGATAAATAGCAGGAGAGAGGAGTTGCATGCATAGAAAGAGGAGGGTTGTTCCAGAGCACACGGCATTGCGTTGAAAGGAAACGCCAAAATGCAGAACATGCATCTTATGTAAGCTATGGAAGGCTGGAAGTCTTCTCCATATATATCAATCTTTACCCTGATGGAATGAATAATGCTCTCTCATTGTACCAACTATAAGCCACGTTAGGAAACTTTTACCCTTTTCAAAGAAAATTGCTATTACTTGATAGCAACTATCGACTGCAACTTGAACTGTATAATTCAGCTCAAGGCATTGATTTGGCAAACGGAGAAGACTACAGAGGAAAAAAAAAAACTTCATGGATTGGAGAATACGAGCTTTGCTCCTCTGTCAACTCAACCACCCTCAAGGCTTTCAAACCTGAATTCTTTATTTCTACCCTGTAAGGACTGATGCCTAATTAACTGAACAGTCTACTCTTCCATACCCCATTCGGTAAAGTTCGCATATCTTTTTTTTTGGCACTCTGATGTTTTTGCTCATAAAACCAGGCATGTGATCATGAGTTTGAATTCCTTCTTAATATACCAAGACCTTCCAACTAGTAAAAGGAGGGAGGCTTCATCTCCTGACTCCTACCTTTTTAAAAAGAAAAAGTAAAAGCAATAGCATTGTCAACTAAGTTAGTTGGTATACTAGTATTTTAGTGGTTAATGTAAAGAATTTTGGACTAGATCTCACCTTCATCAAAATTGGGAAGAATAAAGGAGAAAGATGACCATCTTGTGTAATCCAGGCTATTCCATAAAGCCTTATACACCATATATGATTATGCCAAGTCAAGAAATACTTTTTCCAATAGAAACCATAGTCTTTGAATAGAGACTTCAAGGGATTTTTCTACAATTAGATTTCCGCTCATGCATTTACTGCCAAAGATTAATGGTCAACTACTCTTTTACCAACTATTTGACCTACATAAATTGATCAGTTGAAACACATTATTTACATTTCTTGCAAAACCATTGATTAAAATAAATACTTCTTCAATTTATCCATCTACCCATCGCTTCAAAATATAAGTGGAAGATTGATGTTTTTCATCTCTTTGTCCTACATATCCAATTTTCTTGGGTGCAAAAGGATACATGTCATCCAAGGCATTTAGTGACCACTCCAAATTTTTTGTTCCCTTCTTGTCGCTTACATTCATTGTTAGGGCTTCTGAAAAACATGGTGCATAATTTTACACCGTGTAAGGAATTAATAAGCAATTCAAAATACATTCAGACATAATTTGTGGGACTCAGCTAATTGTACATTCATTGTCTTGAATGTGAGGACATATCTTAATTGTTCCTAAAGTTTAGTGGAAAAAGGGGAAAAAAAAGGAAAAGTTTCAGTGATTCCAATCTATCTTTCTCTGGATGAAATAAATGAGTACCGGAAGCCAATTATTAAGGACAGGGGAGTATAACTTGATTTAAACAAAAATGCAGGTCACGAGTCAATTTTTGAGTGTGACTATTAATTCAAGTCAATTTGCAAAAGAAAAAAATGAAGAATTTGAATGACTCAATAGGTGAATCTGGAAGCTCATAATTAGCTAGATCCATCATTCATTTAATTTGTAAGGTTAATCCGACTTTATAGTATGGAAATAACATGAACCCCAAAAGCAAAATAAATGAATTGGACTGATTGTTCATTTATTTTTCATAAAAAAACCC
This sequence comes from Theobroma cacao, assembly GCF_000208745.1. NCBI lineage: Eukaryota > Viridiplantae > Streptophyta > Magnoliopsida > Malvales > Malvaceae > Theobroma > Theobroma cacao. The sequence continues at coordinate 27,395,834 of NC_030853.1, forward strand.
AAATTAATTGACAAACAATGGGAAATTTCAATGAAACAAGATTCTTACAAATTGAGAATAGATAGCCATTAAGGCAATGAAAACCATTTTCCTTCATCAAACCAAGCAGTCATCTTTTATAAGAAAAAAAAAATGTCTAATATTAAAATATATATATATATAAGACAAAGGAACAAGTTAAAGAGTGCAAGGCTGAGTTTGGGTTGCAAAGGGTCCAAGAGGAAATTATAAGCGGGGTGGGTTGGGTTGGGTAAGTGGTTTAGCTTAGCCCAATACCTAGAGGGGGTATAAGGGTAATTGAAGGTTGATAGGCAAATGTGGTAATGTACCAGAAACAGTGTGCATAAAATTAAAAACAATAATAATAATAATAATTTCACAATGCCAAACCCCATGGCCCATTTAATGACATTATTTATTGTACCACACCAAATTGGGGAGAGGAAATCTGACAAGAGTTCATTCACATCTGCTGACAATAATTATCAAAGATTAAAAAACAAATCTGAGAATATCATCATTTATCATTAACCACACCAAAACCCAAACCCCCCTTGGTCGAAAATACAAAAAGGTCAAAAGATTTTCAGAGAAGCCAAAGCCAAGACTAATAAGAATCAAACAAACTGAAAAAAAGAATAAAGAAAAAGAAAACTCTGACCTTTCAAGCCAAGCCAAAACCCCAATTGGCTAACTATGGCTAAATGCTGTAATAGAGTTAAAAAGCCATAAATTTATGTAGAAGTTTCACACACAACTGGTATACTACTACTTGTATTGAAATGTTGAAAAAAAAAATTTTAACCCAGCTAACATACCAATAAATAAAGGTCCAAAAGAGAGAGTGAGCCTTGCCAGCGCTCACTCTCCCTGCCAGTCTCTTTGCACCCCCTCTCTTTCTCTCACTATTTGCTTCAACATCTTTTATCTTTCTCTCTCTCTGCCCTGAAATAGAGGAAGCAGAGTTACCAGAGAAGTTTAATGCGCACCCACCGCCTGTGGATATCTCTCTCTATCTCTCTCTTTCTCCAAGACTGAGCTTTTGTTCTTCTTGTTGTTGTGTCTCACAAAAGTTTTTCCTTCTGTTCAGAAAGAGAGAGAAAAACTGAGACCAGCCCCATTTGTTCTTGCTCTCATTTTTTTTGTGTTAGAAAAGACCCAAAAGAAAGAACAAAGTCTAACCCTTTTGTGGGGATTTATTGTAAATTCATTTTCTTCTTCTGTTTTTTCTTCAGATCTATTACCAACCCTTCTTTCTTTCTTTCTGTTTCCGCTATTGTACTCTTCTGTTTGTTGTTTTGGAGCATAAGAGAAAAATGAGTAAAGAAGAGTTTATGAAGATACAGGTATTCACACTCTTTCTCTCTCATTTTCTTTTTTGTTTGTTCAAGTTTGTGCCTTTACTTCATTTTCACTCAATCATCTTGGCTGCTGTTTTCTTCTTTGCAGACTTGTGTTCTCAAAGTTAACATACATTGTGATGGGTGCAAGCAGAAAGTGAAGAAAATCTTGCAAAAAATTGATGGTATTTCTTCTTAAAATTTAGTCTTTTTTTTTTCATTTTGCACCTTGTTGAGAAACATAGATACCACAAAAACTGTTCATTTGTTTTTTGTTTTTGGACTTGCAAGTTCAATATTTTATATATATTTCTCCATTTTGAGCTCTTGGGTTGGTATGTTGGTTTTTCATTTTGGCAGGGGTTTACAAAACCAGCATAGATTCTGAGCAAGGTAAGGTAACAGTCTCAGGAAATGTAGACCCAGCTGTTCTCATCAAGAAGCTCTCAAAATCAGGAAAACATGCAGAGCTTTGGGGAGCTCAAAAAGCTAATAAGAACCAAAACGACCTTACCAGCCAGATGAAGAACATGCAGCTTGATAATGGCAAAGGTGGAAACAACAAAGGAGGCCAAAAAGGTGGTAACAACAACAACAACAATAACCAACCCAAAGGAGGCCAGCCAACCCCTCAACAGCTGCAGCAACTTCAACAGTATCAGCTTCAGCAACTTCAACAAATGAAAGGGTTTCAAGATCTGAAGCTACCTCAATTGAAAGATATGAAGATGCCTCCTTTCAACCAAAACAACAACCAAAAGGCTGTAAGGTTTGTTGAAGAGGATGACTTCATTGATGATGATTACGATGACTTGGATGATTATGATGATCTTGATGATGATGAATATGATGATGATGAGCTGGATGATCCTCATCATCCTCTTAACAAGATGAAGTCCATGATGGGAAATGGGCCTAAAGGAATGCCCAACATGATGATGCTGAATGGTAATCATCCTCAGCTCATGAATGCTCTAAAGGGTGGCCAAAATGGTGTTGTAAATGCTGGAGGCAATGGTAAGAAAGGAGGTCATGGTGGTGGCGGTGGCAATGCTGTGCCCGTTCAGGTTCTTGCTGGCGGTGGTAACAATGAGGGTAAAAATGGAAACGGAGGTAAAAAAGGTGGTGGTGGTGGTGGTGGTGGCGGTGGCGGTGGTGGAGGAAATAATGGGGGGAATCAAAATCAAGGTGGTGGTGGTAAGAACGGTGGTAAAAATGGTGGTGGTGGTTTGCCTCAGGAGGTAAAAAATGGTAACAATGGTGGTGGTGGGGCAAACAAGAATGGTGGTAATAATGGTGGCAATGGGGGCAAAAACGGAAATAATGGTGCTCCAAATGGTATCAATGAGGGATTCCCCAGCATGGGTGGCCCCAATGGCAACATCGGTCAGATGGCTAACATGAACTTGGCTATGGGCCAAATGGGCAATTTACCTATGAGTCAAATGGGCCAAATGGGTAACATGCCAGCAGTCCAAGGATTACCGGCAGCTGCCCTGAACGGTGGTGGTGGTCGTGGCGGTGGCGGTGGCGGTGGCGGGTACTTCCAAGGGGCTGGTCCGGATGTAATGCCCGGGAACCCATACCATCAACAACAGTATTTGGCGGCTATGATGAACCAACGTGCAGCAGCAGCAGCAATGGGAGGAAATGAGAGGTTTCAGCCCCTGATGTATGCTAGGCCACCCCCAGCAGTCAATTACATGCCCCCATACCCGTATCCATACCCGCCTCCCCAACCCGACCCTTATACCCACTTCTTTAGTGATGAGAACACCTCAAGTTGCAATGTGATGTGAAGAATTTGGTAAATTTGGGTTAAAAAGTTTGATCAAGTTTGTGGTGGTGGTGGTGGCAACTGGTGGTTCAGTTATAGTTGAAGAAGTAGAAGTTTGATGCCTTAATATACATGGAAATGGGTTTTTATTTTAGTTTAATTTTCCCCAACTCTTCTTTTTCTTAATCCTTTTCAATCTTCTCTTTTTTTTATCCTTAAGTGGAATTAGGGTTTTAATTATCATAGGGAGTATTTATAGATGATATTATATTAAAAAAAGTCTTTTAGGGAGAGAGGATGATGAGATGTAAGTGGGAGTTTAGTGGTGGGCTTTGCCTTTTTTATGAGAATGTTTATATGTGTTTATATGTTGCAAAACAAATAAGATAAGAAAAGAGGATGAGCATGGGTGGTTAACCAAAAATGCCCATCTCTCCCTGCCCATTTCTCTCCCCAAATGTTTCCTTTCTCTTTTCCCTTTTTTTTTTAAATTAATTTATTTTTATTATATCCCAATTTCAGCAATCCTCATGTGCTCTTGCCTTCTTTTTTTCTTATTTCTGTCGTCATGTTAGGCATTTCTCCTTCCTCCGTTTCAATTTGTGATGGGAAATCATGCAGTCTTGTGATGGTGTGGGGCTCACAACCATGACTTGGGTGTTTTTGGAAAATTGGACCCCACCTTTCCTCTACACCATGTTTTATCGAGGAGTTCGCCACTACCTCTCAATGCCCAAAATATTTTTATTCCAGTTCATTTAAAACTTAGGTAACCACTCGTAATTTCTACAGTCCTCGAGATGTTAATTATTGAGCTATCCAAAGGGTTAGCATAGGCATTCAAATGGGGTATAATATACCTTAAAATGAAACATTTTCTCATGACAAGAAGTAACATTTTGTCGTTGGTGTGGATAAAATTTTGGGTTTTAGCTTTTGTATTCATTGCAAGTGCTTCCAATGTTCATTGGGGTATATGGTATTTGTGTGATTAATATGACCCTTTCTTCCCCCATTGTGAGAATGAAAGGACATGGAAGCATTGTTCAATTATTAATCGGAAAACATGGAGGGGTGTAGTGTATTGTTATTGGCTTGCAGCTCCAAGTACCTTTTGGTGTATACTCCAACTCAGAGAGAGAAAAATGAGAAAGAGAGAATGCCAAAGTTCCCCCTGCCTCCAAAGGGGAACAGAACTCAGAACGTGTTGACAAGGACAAGCTAACAACTTTTTATTTGAGAAAAATCTAACGGCGTTGACACTTGACACGAATTCTGGTAAGCGACTAGTCTTATCATCACAGGAACAGCATCATCACCAAAAAGAAAATTGTTTTAACTCCAAAATTTTCTTTCAAAAATGAAAAATGAGAGATGGGTCCCAACTACCCAAATCAGAAACGATCATGAGTTGGATATGTCACGTGATGATCATGATGAGAATCGGAGGGGGGAGGAGGAGGAGGAGGATGAGAGGGGCGAGTCATCACTCAACGCTCATCAAAACTCCATCCATCTGTCTAATCAAGGACAGTGATTGATGTTTGTGGGGGCCAAACCACTTTTTCGGGCCCCTCTACTCTTCAGGAACTTCCCGTTTTCCCCTGCTTAACCATACGCCGCCCCCCCATCCGTTATGTTCCACAACATTGGACTGTAACTCAAAATTTATGAGCTTATTGGTAATCTATCTTGGTGTTACAAGCATGTATATCCTAATGCAAAAGGCTGTAATTACTTATTTGTCTCAAACCGAAAAGATTTAGCTTCAGCTTGGGGATTTGAGAAAGATTTTGTAAGGGTAGTTTATGATCTATCTATACAGTCTGTACATATAAAGTATTGGAGTTGGGTGTTTTTGGAGCTAGTAGGATTTTTTCTCGTTCAGACAACCATCTTTATGCAATTTGCTTACGCCAACTTTAGCAATTTTCAGGCCTACGGCTGCACGGGTGCTGTGTCCCTCTGATAACATTTAATGTGGGGTTGCTCGAGATCCAAAATTTGCTGACTCCATTTGGCTACAATGGGGTAAGGGTAGAACCTACTCCGCTACTTGGATCTTAGCCCTCTTTTCCTTACATAGGACGTGCATAGAGGTAGCATCCTCCACCACGGTCCTACCACACCACTTCCATCACCCATCAGATTGAATTCATACAAGAAACTGTTGTGTACTTAAAAGATAATTTTCTCATGACATCTGTTTAGTGTCCTCCATCTTACTGCTAATGAGAAGTTGTTGCGGCCAATTGTCGTTCATGCAATGGGGGCACGTATAGAGCGGAGAGTGAAGGAGGACTTTGACGGGGGGTTGAGAAAGGAATCACATGGGGGATCATATTCATAGGGTTTGGGGCGTTGTGGCCTTTGTTTGGATGCATATGCAGTAGGGCGCAAAATCACGCAAACCTAACAACGTTGCGCTGTTTTACATGTGTTTGCTTCAACAGGCTTTTACTCAAACTCTTGTTTTCTGTTTTTTATTTACAGTCCTGGCAAAGAGAAAAGACTAGTTGTATCTTCTCCTTTCTTTCTTCTTTATTTGTCAACAAGGCAAAGTAACTGTTACTAGTAATGGTGCATGTACTAGTATTTCTATGTGTTGTGGGCAAATATTATTCGGGTTGTCTTACATTTTGTTCCTCTTAGCTTTTGTGCAAACCTTGAGCTTATTTTGGGGAGGAAAACCGGGGTTTTTGAGGAAAAGTGATATTAGGAAGCGAAAGAGAGAAAAGAAAGGCAGTCAAGGGTTGAGGAAAGAAGGGAAAAGGAAGTTTGCCAATCATGACTAACATGACAGCAGCAGATGGGAGGGGGGTTTTTTTTTTTTTTTTGAGCCCTTTTTCACTTTTGCTTTCTTTTTGGGGACCTCTAATTTTGACTATACGGGAAAGAAATGAAAAATACTGGACCTTCAGGTGGGCCCTTCTGGCTTCCCATTGGCTCTGCTTGATTGAGCTACCAATGAAACGTTGCCATATCAAAAACTCAAAACCTGTCAAAAGAGCAGAAAAGAAAAAGAAGTGAAAGCAGCAAACACCATCTGGGCAGCAATGGGGAGGGTAAGGAGATGCTGGGCTCAGCTGGCCCTTTCTGGGTTTCTGATCAGGGAATCCGTACCATATAGTCTCATCCGAAAAGATTATATTGAAGAATTCTAAATTCTCTCAAATAACAATCATTTTCTGTTTTGAAAAGTGTGGCCAAGTCACGATTAATATGCCCACAATACACAAGCTCTGGAAAATGATGTGTTCTTGTATTTTAGGGTTGGGATTGGACTTTGGGGGTTCACTAAACGCAACTCGTGACTAAGTTACTATACTAACTTGATGTAAACTACCACTCACTATCTTGATTGCTAAATTTAATTTGACCTTATTAACATGCTTCATCTATGACTTTATATGTATGTATGACCACCCAAATAGTAGTAATCAATCAAAGGAAGAATATGGTTTGGTGCCTTGCATGCGTGCTTCTCGTGCATTTGTCTTGGAATTCGATCATCTCGTGAGCTCTTTATAGTTCATACCAACTACAAGGTTTGGTCAATTTTGTCTTTGATGAAAGACAGAAACTGAAATTGGTCAATCTGCATTTAGTAAAGCTTCTACTTTAAAGCGCATGCCTACATGAACATCACATTCTTTGGCTAGATTTTCAAACGGTTGACTTTTAAGAAATACTAAGTTCCTTTTATAAAACTTTCCATTTATGCAAGGAGAAGTAAACCACTTATCTCGTCTATTTCGTGATTAAAATTTCAAATTTTAACGGTTCAAGTGTTCTAAACAAATTAAAATTATAACATTGAATTGAATATGTAATTTAAAATAAATTTCATTATTAGTCCGCTGCTTTTTATAAAGTTTTATTCTCATCTACAATTTAAAAAACTTAAAAGTTTTTTATTCTTAACTTTTTGAATTTGTTTTAAACTCATTCCTCCAGCTACGTACTACTAACATTTGGAGCAAATTTGTCATGTGTATGTCCATCGAAATGTCACGTGATAAATTTTGTCTATATTCTATCCAAATTTTAATGATATATTTTACAAATTAAAATTTTCTAAATCTTGGATGAAAATATAAATATTAATAAAAAAGTAATAATGCAATTTACTCGTTTGATGTTAGTATAGTGACAAGCTAGAATTAAGGACATAACAAGTAGTTGTTCACCTAATTTTGTAGCTCATTTACCAAGCCTACTATGTTTGAAATCTCTTATGGTTTTAGCTTCTATTTGGGAGAATATGATCAAGTAAACAAGAACTGCTAGAATATGAGCTCAAGAGGGGAATAGCGTACTATATAGTATGAACATAAAACAAACTGCCCTTGATAGTAAAACTTGTATTGGAATCGGATTGGCATTGCCTTCTGTTTTCGGATTTGGACAGGCCATTACAACATTTATGTAAAGGGTTTAGTGACAACCACGTCTTAACTTCACAAAGAAAAACATATTAACGCGTCCGCATTTTTCAAGTTGTAGCCATCATTCCTATTCACATCCATGAAATGTGATAAAGGATAATCATTCATGCTTTGTCGTTGAAAGTGAACCATACAATTGATTGAACGTGTTTATTTTTAGACTAAATCGGCAATAAACAAGCTTGATAGTGAACCATATAATTGAATAAACGTGTTTACTTTTAGACTAAATCGACTATAAATCTCAATTTTTATAGCAATAGATAACGAAATTAAAGATTATTATATTCTATACATTAATATTACGACTCAATCGGCTATAAACCCTATTTATTATAATGATAGATAACGAAATTAAAGATTTTTATATTCTATGCATTGATATTACGACGAAGGTTTCACACAGTATAATAAAGTTTGACATGCTCGTTATAGTTAAATGTGTTACATTTTTAATTAGTGATTAATTTCTTTATCAATTTTAAATAACCAAAAGATAATTAAGATATTTATTGAAACTTATAAGTTAATTAATAATTACCTCACTTTTGAAAGAGTTGGGATCCATGATTTTGAATCATTTTTTTATCCCCTTGAATTTTGTCTTATATTATAAAAATAATGTAAGATATTTTTTTGGACACAAAAGGAAAACCCTCCAAAAAATTAATGTAATAAATCAGGAGATTTATGGGCTGTCTAGTAATTCTCAAAGGCTTAATAGATCCAAGCGATTTTCGAAGGTCGAGACGTAGTGGGCCCCACTTGTCTCTTTGTTTGGTCTCTACATTAAAACAAGCCATCCCATTGGGTCCCGCTATTGTGTCGTAAAAAGGTCGAAGATTTCACCAAATTAGAATTACTAAATCACCCCTAACGGTGCCAACAAACGCCGTTAAGCATGATAATTACGAATTTACAAAGGTGTTTAAAGTAATTATAATAGAAAAAAAGTACAAAAAAAAAAAAAGAAAAAGCAAAACAAATGGGTGTAAAATCGTACCATAAAAAAAATCAAAATAACTCCGTCCTCCATCAATTGAAACGGCGGTGAGGCGTGTTCACACCTCATCTTTATTTATTCGATGCACCGTCAATCTTTTATTCCCAAATTACCCTTGCAAAAATAAAAAATAGAAATAAGTATTTCTCAATCCTTAATTACCATTTATAAGTGATTATTAGTTCTTACTTCTTACGAGTTATTTATAATTATCAATTGAGTCCTTTTAAAGCATGGATGAATATACTCTATTCCCGTTTTTTTTTTGTAAAATAATTTAAAAAAATTTCCTTTTTACATGCAATAAAAGTTATTGCCTGTTGATGTGATTGGCCCTATCTAACATTAGGCATTCACGCATGTTTTATTCCCCCACTGGGTAGTGTAGGGCAATTGGTTTTGCGCATGAAACTCTAATTAGGACTATCTTGAAAGAATTGACAACTTTACAAAGTAGAGAAGACTAATGTAAAACTTTCCTAAGTTATAACCAAAGTGGGAGTTCCACCATGCACCCACTTCCATAGGTCTCAATACATTCAAATTCCCATTCTTATTATAATTTTTAGTTTTTTTTTCCACTCAAGCATTAGTCAAAAGCACTATGTTTATGTTAGCACTAAATCAAAGAAGCAATAACCCAAAATTCACCATGTGAGTGTCATTTATTATCATTTTGCCTTCCCATATAACATTGTCCCCCATGGACCCAAAAATTAAAAGCAAAAAGGGAGGATTTAGAGCCACTAATTTCAATTACGAAACTTCAGAAAAATCTTTTTGATTGTTTCAATTAAGATACATTGTACTTTTTAATTTTGATTTCATTGGCACTTAAATTAGACAAATTTTTGAGGTTTGGAAAGCAAAGGATAGGATAGTTCCAAACAATCCGATAAGCCCCATCACAATATTCAAAAAAAAAAAAAAGAGAACTCTAAACATGCTAGTTATAAATTATGAAAAGATCCCACCACATTGACACTAGGAATTTATGATAGGTTACTTTATAGATAAAAAGTTGACCATGGGAACAGTTGAAGTCACTATGTTAGCAAATTGTATGGCAATGTGTTGGGTGGAGTGAGACTTGAGTCGTAAGAAGTTGAAATTCGTTCACATTGTCCAAATAAGATAATAGTATTAATGGACAAATTATTTCATCAAATACATGTGCTATCCATTACATTTTAGGTTTAAACTTTAAAGACAAAGAAGTTGATTTGATATTCTCCCAACTAGTGCCCTTGTTAATGCCATGAATCACGGATCCATTTTACTCTATCTTATGGTCTATTTAATAACCTTAAATACTTAGATATATATATCCTATAGTTTCTTCTATTTTCTCAAAATAGAAAGTTTAAGATCATATGCCTTCCCCTAAACCATCAAAAATGATACTATAATATGGGTCATCGTTTGTAAATAATAAACCCATTTTATATATTTAGTATGTTTATTTAAATATTAGTTCAAAAGGTGTTTAAGATTTTAAGCACCAAGGGTTCTTTTGTTGTTCAAGTACAAGACCACTAAAACTCAAATTTAATCTTTATTTAAACTCAATATTATTGTTACTATTAAGCTAATTAAACCCAAGTTGGCCTAAGAATATTGTTTATATTGTACCACCGACAAGAAAATTTTCACTTTACATGTACTTCCAGTTGTCTTCAAATAACTTTCTAAGGTATTTTATCGACCTAAATCACAGCACATGAATATACGCTTATAGTTGAATATAATGAAAAACCATTTAAATCGTTTTTGCAAATTTAGTAAATAAATAGGAAGAAGTTAGAATAAAACAAAGATTAATCAATCATACCAAAAAAAATTCAACCCTTAAATAAGAAGGAAACAGGACTAAGATAACATAAGTATATGACTTTACATAGAATTAGGTATAGAAGGTTTTATTATTATTATTAAAAGATTAAAAAATCCTAGTGGAATGCTGAACTGTTAAAAATGGTAAGCATGAGATCACATTTCACCTTGTGGTGCAACAAAATCAGAATCCCAATTGATAAATATAGCAAGATGTTGACTCTGAGGAGCTGGCTGCTATGAGCTTTTTCTTTCATGACTTGACAATTAGTGCATTTCTTCTTCAATATTCCTTGAATATATCCAGAAGGAGTGGGTGCTGTCCCAATTTTTAGGTGTTTGAAAATGGAAGGTTTTGAGTGCAGAGGGAGGACTGCAAAATTCCCCCCCTTTTGCACATGACTAAACCTTTTCAATGAAACCCTTTTGTCAACACCTAATTTATCATTTTTATTTATTTATTACTACTACTACTGCTACAACAGTAAGTTCAAAAAATATCATCATAAACTTTCAAATGAGAAACTGACATTCTCAATCTGATTGCTTTGCCATCTGTATTTCTATCTGTACACCAAAACTGTTTATTACTCCTCCTATATAAATAATTCAAGCTTTACTTACTTGTTTCAATTATTAGCCTTTACTATGCATTGCCAGACTTTCTCAATTATTTGCTTCCATCAGTAACAGAGGTGCTTCAGTCCAACGATCATAATCAATTTCTGGGGTCTTTTTTTCTTTTGAAATGATAAAAAAACCTTTGCTAAAAAATCTCCAAGTACTACTGCAAGCTGAAGAATCAAATGTTGAGATATAGTAGTAAACATTAAGCCGTTCGTTTCTCAAATTATCCTCTTGTATTTAACTTTTCAAGACATAAAAGGCCCTCAAATAATTTACTCTAGATCTTGATATAAAAAACAAAGGTAAGAGATCAAAATCGTACAAGAAATTTAACTGTGGATGATTTCTTTTCAGGGGGTTAAGGCAGGCAGGGACAGATTCATTGCAGCCTTATAATTTTCAAAAAAAGAAGGACAGATTGGACTTGGCCTACAGGATGATTGCTTTGAGTTGTCTTAAAAGTTGATTAATCTCCAAGAAAAATCAGCAAAAGCTGCTGATTCATAAGCTGTTCATCTTCATTACTTTTCCTTTTTGGTTTTTAAACTTTCCAGGTTAAGTAATTTGCATTGTATGTTCCTTCACGTGCCATTGGATATCGAGAGATACCCTGAATACAATCATTACTCTGATAAAGTGACCAACTAACTAGCTATCTTAACCAAGAATGGAACTTATTTTTACTTAAGCACTACTGTTTCTTTTTCTTTCGGTTTAGTTTTCCATGATTTCATTATGGAGAAAAGCAAATTGCTTTGTACATAGTTGTTAAATTACTTTGATGAAGGCAACTTGGGCTTCGTATGAATTTCTTTTATATCTTTCTTGTGCCTTTTCGGGGTCAAGGTCAAATCCTTCCATCCTACTCCATCGTTTGTCACATAAATATTATGAGATAAAGTTTAACTTAATTATGATCTAAATTACTTATTAAATTGTAAGAAAATTTACATTCAAATATTTGGTCAAATGATTAATGCATTAAGGAAAACAAAAGATTGATCATATCAAAGATTTCTAGTGAGAGTGATTAAGGGAAGACTAAAACGATACCTTTATATTCAAGCATGATCCGTTTCTTCGTAAGAATAATTAGAGAAGGAAATGACTATCATTATCTTTTGTACTCTAGTTTTATTTTTTATCCCTCTAGGTTCCACTTGAGATAACAAGTCAACAAACCAATCTCACTTGAACGAGTTTATTAGTTTCAAGAGTCAATCATGTTGAAATATTTCAATACATTCAACAACTTTGCCTCCCGACTATGATTATGAAATCAATTATTGCACTATAGTTTTTATATATATATTTATTGTTATCTATTAGTAAGACATCAAAATTTTTGCATAAATGTATTGCTAGTAGATACTCTTCATAGGTAAATAGAGAAATAAAAAAAAAAGATGAAAATAAGATGATTTTCAATAACTAATGTAAAGAGGTTTTGTTAGGCTGGGTAGGTAGGGGGCCAAGATGGTGCAAGAAATAAATAAAGATTATGCAATGTGGGGGCATGGGCATGTTTATAGTATATAAATGGTTGAATTTGAGGGAAAAAAAAAACTAGTCCTCAACATGATTGAATCAACTAGCTATATGGTGGCCAGCACCATTTAATTACTAATTTTCAGGCAGCACAAATTTAATATGTAAGGCTGCTTTTGTTAATGTCCAAAATCTTTCTTTTATATTATCATATTATACTGTTAATGCATATAAATTTAAAAAAAATCCCAAAACGATCAGCTCTTGTCCCTCCCACTTGAATAATTGGATAACATAAACATATTAAAGTACATAACCCACTTTTATCACTAATTAATTGGTCATGAATATTTTCTTTAAGAAGGAAAAATATAATTGTACATATAAATATATAATTTAAAAGTTGAAGTCGAATCTTTTTCGGCTAATGAAAAAGAAAAGAAAAGTTGAGATGTTATTTTAATATTATTCAATTTTCTTGTACCCCAAGTGAAATAATAAGAAGTTGACAGCTCTTTGCATCCTAAAGATAGTTCATGAGCATAGGGTTGAAAACTTGAGCCTGAAAGTCATAATCAAAACAAAAGCGATTCAATGATACATTCATTTAACAAAAAACTAGGTTTTTTGTTTATTGAATCATGCAAGTGCTCAATTATTTAGTAGCAAAAGTGATTGAGTGCATTATCTATTGAGAACAAGATTGATAGCTTTTGGATGAATTTAATTGGAGCTTTTAAAGTTTGATTGTGTTCTAAGAAAGTGAAAAAGATAAACATGTTGCTCGGATTTCTGGCTAAGATTGAGGATAGATTTTGTTTGTATAAATGATGGATGGGGAGAGGAGGAAGATACCATAACAAATGTTTCAGAAAAGTTTCCTAGCGATCAACACTCACATGTAAACAAAATAAAGAAAGAAACAAATGCACAAATTAACTTGTAACCAAAAATAGGAAATTATACTTAAATCTCTTTCTATGTCTCCAGTGACTTCATGTGCCAATGCCCCCCAGGAGGAGAAGGAGGAGGGTCGAGCACATACTGAAAACGTGGCACAATTATATGCCTGTGAAAAGATACTTTTACCAGTGGCAGAGGGCATCACAATTTTGGTCTTGAAATTCGAGCAAGCTGTTTCAGTGCAGCCACAATTTCTGACTCTTTGCAGCCTAGTTCCTATACTCAAATACAAGCAAAGTATTTAAATGCTTTGAATAATTCCTTGCTTAAGCACAGTTTTAAATTATACCATGCAGTACTGATGTTTTAAATAAAGAAATAGTGATCCAGTGGAATTATGCTAGTAGAAGTCAAAGTGAGGAATTCTACGTTCAAAGCACAAGGACCAAGGAAATTTGAGCAGTAAATCACATGGGATCCATGTTTCTGGCACAGGCAATGGTCGTGGCAAGGTGAAAATGGTGAAAGCAGAAATGGCCGAATGACTCACGCACATACTCTCTCTCTCTCTCGATCTTGGGTTGCCAAATTCCTATGTATTAGGACAATTTTCTCTCTCTCTCTGATTGCAGTTGGCTTAATTTTCCAAGGAGTTCTAGGCTCCTCCCTACTTGTTTATTGACTGTCCTTTTCATAGGACAGAATTTTATAGGGGATAAAAATTGAATTGAATGGAATAGTGGTAACTTTGTCTTTCAGAATCAGAGGCTAGTTTACAGTTTGCAATGGCGAGGGGGGGCTCCATCTGACAAAGGAGGTGTATTAAATACTAAGTTTGTTACATGCATGCAACATCACATAATGGAGTTGATGAGTTCAAGTAGTACTCTCTAGTCTCTACTTGCTCATAGCTAGCTAAATTATTCTGCTTGGTGTAGCTTTAGACTCACTAGGTCATATCTTCTTCTTCTGTTTTTTTTGGTTCGGGGGGTTTGATCAGTACACATCTGATAGTTTTCATTTCTGGGGTGCGAAATCACCTAATAAAACCAGATGGAAATCCCATATCTAAGGGTAAAAATGAGATGGGAACCCAAGAGTGATAGAAGCATTATCTATTTCATTAAACAATCATGATTAGGTAGCAAACAATTTAAGGTGGAGTTGGAGACTTAATTTTAGAGCAACAATGGCCATCGGGAAAGAAAAAACCTAAAACGCTTCTTAAACTGTTTGACCCATCATCATTCATCACTACCACCAATCTGTCACTAGAAAGACAACCTTTTTTCTGTTGATATTGCCGCCTACTAACTAAAGGCACTTTTAGGGCAAGAAGGGGGCCGACACGGCTCCCTGGATTCATGGTCTTATTTGCATTAGACAATTACTTGATTACTGAAACCTAAACTTGAACCATATTCCCACTCCAATTTTCCATTCTGCCTGTACATATGCATTACATAAACAAACACTTAAATTCCTCTCACTGAATACTAAGTTAAAACCCATAGCTTAGTTTATGTTAATACTGCAAACTGCAGTGTGACTTCATCTTGTAAAGCAAACCTATTTAATAAACCCTCATTTTTGCATCTTATTTAAATATTGGTTTTTGTATTTTTTTTTTCTTCTTTATGATTAATGTGTCCCTTTTGTTTCTACGCAGTCTAAATAGAATGAAAATTGGACATGGCACGCTTTGGATTTGATTTTTGTACAGTCTGATGAACGTACGTTTTGATGATCCGCAAGGGTACCTGTCAAGATTTTGTGCAGGCTTCCTATGATATTTAGGATATATTTTATTTTAATATATATATATATATATATATATATATATTCAAACAATTATAAGTTTGCTAAAACGCAGGGAAGGGTTATTTTTGTAGTACAATATAGGGCATTGCAGGACTGGTAGAAGTGTATGACAGATTATTTTTCGAGTGTAAAAATATCTTAGCAAAGATCTTGTCATCTATTTTGGTAAAAAAAACAAAAGAAAATCTTTATTATCTTTAATTAATGAAACCAAAGTACATGCCCACTTTTCCTTCCCTGTTACACCAAACGCCCAATCTTCAAAGGATTCCATTTTCTGTCCCCTCTGCCTCCTCTTGGTTTATTCCTAAAATTTTTAAGTTAATTTTTTAGATAAATTCAATACTTACAAGCCTTACTTCTCTAATTAAAAGGAAATAACTACTGTGGAAATTATTTATTAAATGAGTTAATTCTAATTCAATAATCGTACGCATTAGTTAATTTTTGTAGATTTTTAAAATTATTTATTAATTAAAATTAGCTTGATTCTGTAATGTCTAATATGACTCCTGTGGGAAGAGACATTAGCCGGCGAGGCCGAGCCGAGCCGAGCCATAAAAGTGAAACGGTAAAACGGTGAAAACCGTTAAAAAGAAAAAAGTAAAAAAGTAAAAGAAAAGACAAGCGTAAAGAAAAAACATGAAGAAGGAAAAGATAACGGAAGCTAATGAACGGCGAAATTTGTCAGTTAGCCTGTGGAGAAGAGCGCGGGAATCTTTTCTTCTTGTTTTTGTTTTTATTTTATTTTCAGGGCTGAAGGGCCAAATGCCAAGGGTAGTACGGATTGGGGTTAAAGGGATGTTGGGTCCCACCACCCCAAACAGCAAATCCAGTACTCATCCACGCTTCATTATTACACTCCTCTCGCCGCAGCCCCTCCCCTCACTCTCTCTCCCTTTCTTTTATAGATATATATATATATATATATACATATTTTAATATATATTTCGGCCTCTAAGTTATGGGTTAAACGAATTTATTAATTGAATTAATTTTTTATTGTTATCTATTTAAAAAATGTAGATATTAGTAAATCTCAAAATATTTAATATACATACATATATATATATATATATATATGTTATAAATATGTACAAGTATGATTATTGAGAAAGAGAAGGTGGGGGTGGGTCACTTGTTTGGTCTAGCATCATTTGCATGAGTGGGGGGGTTGGAAATGTGAGGATGGTCAAACATTTTTGTCTTAGTATGATTATATTGGATGATTACTAGTATTAATTTCTTTTGTGTTTATTTATTTGGCTTTCAAATGACTCATATTGCATCTTCATTGTGATTGGAAATCGACTAACACTTCATTTGTTTTCAACATGGTTTTGTGCCATATATTTTTAGTTAGACATACTTTTTGTGGCATCGAATTACATTTTCTTAATTTTAGCAAAGTTTCCAATCAAATCCAAACCATATTATAATTTGCATTTAAGAGAAAGGAATAGTTGGAGCTTTCTTTATATGTAAAGGTTAGCATGAGGGTCTAAGTAGATGGTGATGTTAATGTATCATTTTAGGTTTACATGAGTGTCAAAAGGTGGGCTTAAAAAAACAATGATTGATTGAGAGGAAGACGAATTAAAACAATGGGTGAATGTCGAAGCAAATAGTCTCATCTCTAACAATATTTGGGCAAAAGCCAATAATTGTGGCTAAAATAGGCCTAGATTATTGCTTAAGCTTCTGTTGAAATCATGCCCTTCCATTTTGCTTATAATAAACTATTAATTCAACTAAATCAAGAAACCCCATCACAAAGATTCTGAAAAGCTTTTAGAAATTGACAAACTTGGCTGGTTTCTCAAAAGAAAAAAAAAAAAGGGTTTAAAGTGAAATTTCAATGTCAAATTTAACAGTTTGCTAGACAACAAGAAATGTTTTTGAAACCTATAACTAAAGAAGAGAATTTTGGTACGAAATAAATAAGGCCAAAAACTAAGTTGCTTTGCTCCAAAACACAAACAACAAAAAGCAAACAATATTAACTGGACATCATCAAAAAATTATTCAAATGTCAAAGCTCATGTGAGTTTGAACTAAGATGGAGATAAGTCTTTGCTGTCGGGGACTGGAAATTGCTTTCTTCTTTGATATCAATAAAAATAAATAAATAAAAAGGGTTTGGCATGCATGTGGGCTCATGCCCCTATAATTCTTGTGCCAAACCCATTATTTTCTCAAACAGTACTGGGAAATTCAATGTGGGTCAGAAAGAAAGACCGGATATAATGAAACACAGCCAAACATTACCCATGAATTTGGCAATTATGAGGGTAGCCTATATTGGGGGTTGATCTAAATCCATCAAGCTCTTTAAATAGTGGACCCAAAATTTTATATATATATATATATATACATATAAAAACTTTCATTATAAGCTAAAATAAATTGATGTTTGATTGAAATAGTGCCATACTACCTAGTGGTTAAAAAAGTTGTTCAGCTAATTGCGTCTATGGGCTGTGCTACTACATAAGAACATGGGGCCAAGCTTTTTTTATGTAGGTGGAATTGAGATATAGGCTTAGCCTCAATTCTTATTACAGAATTTTTTAAATTTACTATCATGACGTTTTGAAGGGTATTTAATGTACAGAGGAATGAAAACTACTGTTCCATGGATGTGGTAAAAAGATTAAAACAGATGGCAAAAAAGGTCTATCCCTGCATCAAGTACATCTTTATTCAATGCTATAATTAATGCACCAGTCCTTCAGAACTGTTTACGCAGAGACTCACTTCTGAATTGTTTGATATTATAGTTTGAAAATTATTACCAGTAATTAATTGATAGAAGAAATTGTTTGTGGTCCATTGTTTGGAATTAATTCTGGTCCTGAGATGGGTTTGAATTGGCTTCTGTTCTTAGCGTCTGTATTTGATGAGCTTTGAAACCAACCTGAAATTTTGTTGAGTCTCCAAAGGGAGCCAATGCATAGCCTGATTTATTTGGAGTTTGGGCCAACTAACTAAAACTTTTCACCCGACAGCCCCAATCCAAGTCCAATCCAATGCAGTCACTTTCCATCTACATTCCTTCCATTGCAGAAGTCTGAAATTTGTCTCTTGTTTGCAGCCATTTTATTTGGAGCGAGGTTGTTTGGGACTAGGCAGGAGCTCAAGCAGCCCTCAATGAGCGAAGAACGCCTCGCCTTTCTGATTGGGAGGACGTTAAACTTACAAAACTAATCAGAAAGGTAGTTAACCAAGGAGGGTTGGGTAGTCTCACAAGGTTAGGAAGCAGACATCAAGACCATTCGTTGCTGTAATGTTTTCAATGTACTCTCATTCTTAAGACTCAGTCCTGATCCCGATCACTTGAGTACGATGTCGTTCTGGAGAACGGAGGGAATCAACAACCAAGCATGCATGAGTTAAGGATTGGAATGCCATAAAAGGTGAACCAAGTCTGTTGCAATAATGGACTACGTTTGCATATTTATTCATGTCTGAATTCTGCAGGACATAATACAAACGGTTGTCAACAATGGAAAGCGATGTCAAGGTCTTAAGAGGGGAACCTGACCAATAATTTTGCTGGCCTAGCAACAGCAACTAATCAGAAACATGCATGAAGTTATCATTGAGAGCTAGATTATATATAGAACATGCTTCTCAACTACAAATTAAGAAATGGGAAGGATGTTGATGAAGGGTTTGAAGACAGATTTCAATGGGATGAAAGTACTCATTGCCTCCCAGAAAGCATCACAATCCACCAGATTTTCCTTCATACATTAAAAAAAGAAAGAACTAGAGCAGTGAAGGTGGTCGGTTCTATTCCTAATCCTTACACATACATTTCATTTGTTGTCTTATCATGACTGTCATATTCTGGTTAATTATCTAAGGTGCTAGACAATATAATGTGAAAGAAAATTGAATACTATTATCAAGTTGAAGTCCATACAACATTTTGCTATTATTCTCTACTTGAACATAATGATTCTGAGTTAATTCATTGAGTAAATGCCAAAAATGATTAAAAAGTTGAACAAACTTACTTCCCCATATGTTAATTTGATGAACAAGTTGCAAGGACTCTATTTTTCTTCATTTATTCTTATTTGATTATGTTGAATTCTACCTTCTGTTTTATCAATGTCAGTATCAATTATCTTAATATTTATTTATTTTTCTTTTTAAATTTTAATAGTTTTTCTATAAATAATAAATTTTTAAATTCTCAATTTAATTTTTTATATATACTAATATAATTAAGATATCAAATTATGTGTAATGCATGTGACACAAAAACTAATATTCAGTAAAACCATATATTAGTAGGTGCACAAAAATCTTTTTCCATAATAATTGATGACAAAATTGGTACGAACGAAAACGATAAATATCCATGAATATTTTGGGACTTAAACCACCCACATATCCCTAACCTTGAGATAATTACAAGTGGGACTTGATGGGACATCCAATCTAATTTTCTGTTAAAGCCTAATGCAAAGATTAGCCATGATAGTGCCAAGAGAAGAATATAACTCAAAACAAGGCCAAAGAAATGAAAAAGTGGATAATTAAGTTGATGATTTACCAGTTATGTATATTTTAGTAGTAATTATGTTTTAAGCCAAAGAAATGAAATATATATATATATATATGTTTCATTTCTTATATGCATATAATATATAACAACCACGAAAACATGAACACTTCAAACTATGGAAAAACTATATCTCGTTCAAAAAAACTGGCTCTGAGAAGAAGCTTCGTTGAACTTCAACAGCAAGTTCCTCCAAGCTCAGCTGGCATTCTAGACCAATCTGCAAACAAAATAGAAGACACTGAAAGGTAAGAGGAGGGTTTTTTATATACATGGAAGTTGACCATTTCTCAACTGCAACTGAATGATCATTCTATGCTTTCTATGGTGAAATAAAAAGTAAACTCTGGAATTTACATAGAAATGATCTCAAAACTTTCCCATCCTAACAAGAAAATTGTTAAAAAAGTGTTAAACCGGTAGTGCTTGATCCAATGTCATCGAGTAATATAGATTAACTTAATTAATTAGAATGCCAGCTTTGAACCAAGCAAAAATATCTGAATTAAAATAGAAGCAATGTTTTTTCTGTGATTTAGTCCGGTTCCCCAGTTCTGATATGTTCCATGCTTGCATCTTGCTGAGTGCAATGATCAAGCAATGTTTCTTTTTTTCACTTGAAATGCTGCAGCTAGCGTGCCCTCAGGTATTTCCAACGAAATCTGATTGAAATGAACCTGATTAGAAGCACAACACAATGTAGTTTTCTTGGAAAGTTCTCTCATCTTCTACCAAATATCTAACATTGAAAATTACAGTCTGAACTCTGAAACATTAGTTCCCAGACTAGTTATTTAACATTGTTTGAGTCAACAGCTTAGACAAGTCGTCCAAAGTTGTCCTTTTCTGATTAATTAACATAGAATATTTGGGTTTGGGGTTTTAGCCTTGCTTTCTGAGAGTTGAAACAGATAAATTCATGAGCATGTACCTTTATGACAAAGGAGTATAAAACAGTGTCCTCCATGCTGCTGATGTTCAGGTGAAGAACCTCAAATGAAAATTTCTCCAGCACGGCTATTATCTTCAGAATTTGACCCGGTATCCGCTTAGAAATGATTTTAAGGATCACATTGGATCCTGAGATCCTTGCCTCAACATCTGCAAGAGATGAGTTGCAACATGCCCCTAGTTCTCCTACACTTTCGAATCCAATGGGGCTATGATCAGGTTGGGTAGCCTGCTGCAACGGCCTTGGACTTGGACCAGGGCTAGGGCTTAAACTCTTCCTTCGTTTCTTTGACTCCAGAGCTTGTAAAACTTGATGCAACTCCTTGATAAACTCTATCACACCGCCTATGATCGATGCTTGATCACCCTAAAACATCATAATCAAAAACCACCGAGTTAATTACAAGTTACACCTGAAGAAAAAGATAGAAAAGAAACCAACAAGAAGAAGAAGAGAGGGAGACATCAGACTAATAAATACCCTTTTGATATAGAAACAAGGGGTTAAAGAACGCAAAACTTTGAGATGCTCATTCATTTGCCTTCTCCTATTTCTCTCCACAGCTATATGAGACATGTTAATAATGATTATTTCTAGGTTTCTTCTTCAGCTGTGATTCCATGTAGTAGTGAATGTGTGCTTTTTCCTCTATTTATAAGCCCACAATGGGGGGAATTACATGTAGCTGGGAATGTGCTGATGACTTAGTTGGGAAATAAATGCTGTATGTCGCAGTCTCGTGAGGTTCTTGGGTACTCCTCCTTTTTCACCCCCTCTGCTTAGGTATTATTATTATTACGTCTGGCTCACGTTTATTATCTTGGAACAATTACATGCCTTCTCGTGAGTTAAAACAAAGGCAAGAGGCTTTTGCTGATCTTTTAACTGCTTATCTAATTCTCATGCACTTTCCCCTCTCTTCATATTGCTAGGTATATATATAGTGTCTATATATGCCATGCATGTATAATTCACATAAGGAATAAATAAATTGTCATATACAAAAAAAAAAAAAGGAGAGAGAGAGAGAGAAGCCATGATCATATAATCTTTACATTTATATTGATAGTTTGTGTATACATAACTATTGTTGTTGACGGTATGTGTCTAAGTTCATTATGTTTGTATGGAGCTTTTAGGGTGCTAATTGATTATGGTGAGAACTAGGGTTAGCAAGACAAGCTCAAGGTTTTTTTTAAGATTAATTAAACAGACAGTGCTCCATTTGTAAGGAAAGTTATTGTCTCTTTTGATAAAGTACATTAACCAATTTAATTGTATGTAAATTTCTTTAATGATTGGATTAACTTATTTTGTCACAGGTACAAAATATTAAGAGAACAAGGTTTTAGCTGGTCATTAGACCAAATTAAAGGCAAAAAATAAAAAAAAAACTCAGTAATTAACATCTTAATTCAAATCATGCTTAACACTAAATACATACAACACTATTTGCTTAAGATAACAACAAACGTGACTACAACTAATATAGCAACCATTATTTTCACCAAGTTCACAACATGCTCAGTTTTTTTGCTGTGCTCCCTTTGTAGCCTCAGCGTCAATTTTCATCTTTTCAAATAGACAATTTTGTTTTTAAAAGCATTTCTTCCCGTGTCAATATCTTCATTACTATTGGAATGCACATTGCCGCCTATCATGTTTCGATGCTATTATTGAAAAAATTCATATTTTCTCTCTTAACAAATAAAATAGAATTTTGTTGAATTATTTTCAGATTAAGATATTTTGATCGACAATACTTGTTTTGAAATTGAAACTTATAATCTAATATATGATTATTGTTTGAAGAAAACATGACTGTTATCTATAGAGAATATTATCAAACACCTGGTTACAAAGTCTGTTCATAAATTAAAACCAATATATAACCACATATTCAAACTCAAATATTATCAAAAAAATTTATATTATCTAATCACAAAATAAGAATAAGTAAAATCTCACCTTAAAATCACCTTTTCACCTCTTTGGAACACAAGCAAGCTAAACATGAACATAAGCAAGCAAATGTAGATGTAGGTGACGGGCAGATATCTTCTAATATGAGGCAATTTCGACTTCTTTGTTTGTAAGAAGTGATTTCTATATTAAATTGTTTGGATTTGTCAATTTAATTTTGAATGAATCATTTTTTTGTTTTAAAATTGAAGAGCCTTACGAGTATAAGGTAATGATGACTTAATGACAGAATTTATGAAAATTTGTTAATTGATTATTTTAATATGAAATGTTTATCTTGAAATCTAATTGATCTGAATTGAATTATGACAAAATCTTGAAAATTTTGATGAATTTTATTCCTTAATTAAAGATTATTATAAAACTTTTTCAATATTATAAATGAATTAACTGGATCACTAGGCTTAGTAACAAGAAAGTGTTGCCTAGCCAGACTATTTAATAACACAAGGACTTATATTGCATGACCCTGCATATACTGCTGGAGTAACACAGGTAGCGTAGCCCCAAAAAAGTAGTATCCCGATACTTGCATCAGCCAATGCGTCTGTTGGTGCTATAAAATTAAAGCTGTTGGTTTTAGTTTCATTATCATTTATCAATGTTTGCTCTAAGTTTTGCCAGAAGTACGGAGCTGGTTAGTTAGTGTTATGCTCTATCGACTGCTCTGTCTAGTCATTTATATTCAGAAGAAAATGACTTCTGATATGTTGCTTAGCTAGATTTGGGGCTACGTTCCCACTTTTCTCAGATCATAGCACTGTTTCTAGGCATGTCAAATTGTCACACCATAGCTGAGGCAAAATTATGCGCTGTCAAATTGTTTTCTTGAATCAAAAGGGAGAAAGGGTATTGACTGAAACATCATGTAGAGAACAAAGAAACCCAACATAAAGAGGGTGAGAGAGATTGCAGAAGGACAAGAATGTTATGGAGAGTGGAAAGAGGAGGCTTCCCTCCTCGTTTATTTAATAACAAAAATAATGCTCTTGTATGCAGCTTGAATTGGGATATTTTACTAGCAAGGGCTGCTTTGATATGTTTCTGTAGATCTGTATGGTTGATATGTTTCATAAGGTAATGATAATAATAATTTCTTTAAACAGGGGGATGAAGTTTTAGCTGTTAATGGAGACGATGTTAGAGGGAGATTGGCCTTTGAAGTATCATCTTTGTTACATGGTCCTACTGAAACCTTTGTGACTTTAAAGTTGCGATCTAAATTAGCCTTGTGAATATAGCATTTCACTATTAGCCTTTTTGCATGTTTCTCTTTCACCCAATGATCCATGCTCAATTTTGCTCAAGCAAGAGAACTGTGAACCTAGTGAATCTTTAAAAAAATGATACTTAATCGGGTATTTATAAGTTTCGGATACCACTTCATCAAATAACAAGATTCATAATAAGATATCACTATTATATATTTGAATATATTAATTCCAGTTTCATTCACTAGCAAAAGATCTTAGCAGGAGATCTTACCTATGGCTTTGTGAAATGAAGCTAAAAGCAAAAAAGAATCTACAGTTTTAATGAATGGATACTTTGACACAGGATTTTAGTATATAAAATTCAGCATTCATAAGTTGAGATGAAAACCTAGTTACTATTGCCGTGAATCTTGTCACAAGAAGTTGCAAAAGTATCTGACTAGTTGGTTGTTATCAGACCAATCGCAGGCCTTTTTTAATACTATAGCATTCATTTCTTTGATGTGGGATATCTCATTATGTGTATGCACGTGGGCGTGCAGATCCCTTCCTTGCTAGCCTATACTATATGTTGGTAATTTTAGGGAAGAAGCCTCATCCAATCATTTACTTAGAATAGAAAAGGAGTTGTAGCGTAACATTAAATCAGGTAATTTTCCCTTCTTTCACTTTTCTGTCTGGTTCCTACCAAACTCAGTGTTAAGACACCTCTGCATAGCCCTGCAGTTTTGCAATGGCTATAACAGATAATTCTAGTGGAACATATGTCACTCTGCTTCCAAAAGGTCTGTACCAATAGATGATATAACAAAGATGTGAAAATTGCAGTTTTTACTGATTCTGTGATTCAGTTAGCTCTTGTCAAATTATATTGAGACCCGTCTGCTAGAAAGTCCCCTGTTGAACTACTGGCAGATGGCAAGTGAGAACTGCAGCCTACTTATCTACAGATAATGCGAGAGATGAAGCAGCATCTGGTTGATGAAATTTTCTAATTCATTGATTGAATAGAAAAGGAAAGCATAATATTTATAGATAAATCAATTAATCTTAGGTTTGCTCGACATCCCCCTCCTTCCCCAAATCTTATTTGTTCCAATTCATTTGGAGTAAGATCATGTTTATGTGGCTAGTACATTTGGATTACATTTTGCCATAGCACGATATATTCAACAAAGCAAAAAGCCACTTCCTACAATGCTTGGCTCTTCTGCATTCATCACTTGATTGCCTTCTCACTGCCTTTTGAAGAAGAAGGAGAAAATGGACTGACAAATTGATAAAGAAAGATCAAACCTGGTCTTTTCATCTACCTTACCTACATTACAAGCAAAAGTCATGTCAAACAAAGTTCAATCGAAGTTAGTTTAAATTCAGTAAGTATCTTTCTGTAAGGACACAGCAAAATCACTAATTATACACTTTAGCAACAGAAGAAACTTCTAGAGCTGAGGAAAGTAGCCAAAAGTGATCAACCTTGAAGAGTTTTTTCAAAGTGTTGCAGCTGTAAAATGAAGCCAGAATTAGGAGATGCCTGAGGTCGTCTCCTCTTTACATGTTCCAGAGCTTGAGAAAAGCTCATACCGTGCTTCTTCATGAGATAAGCAACAACCATTGTCACACTGGAAGATGTAAGAAAACAAAAGCTTTAACATGATATGCTTTACTTCCAAGTTTAGATAATTTGAAAGCAAAAGTAATATCTTTGTATCATACTTTTCCTAGTTATTTCACAGTGTGATTATGCATTTTAAGCTACAAGATGCAACTCAAATAGCAGCAAAACTCTATAAATCTAACAAATAAAACTAGTATCATTTGGGAACTGAAAAACTAAACAGAAGATAGCATTATCGAAAAATTGTCGCTGAATACCACATCCAACAAATTATGTACTACTATTGAGGTAGTATGAAATTACACCTAGCCTGTAAACATTTTTTTCTTAATATTTAAATGAGATCACTGATACTACCAGCATATTCCTATTTGTGACAAACAAAGATAGGTGGCAGAATAACATGAATGCAAGTTGAAGGAATGGTGCTCTAACAATCTGTTATAAGTGAAACATTATACACAGATTGCCACATTCTAATGTAAAGAGTATTGATTCTTATTTATGATGTAATACTACTAATAATTCCAATATAAGAAATAATTCTGTAAAAACGTGATCATGATCAAGGACGTGACACAAAAGTAAGGAAAATCACCTTCTAGATATTCCCATAAAGCAGTGAACCAACACACCACCACCCAGTCTTTTAGCTTCATCAATGAAACTGAAACACTCGTCAAAGTACTGCATTAGATTTGTCTCTTCTCTGTCCATGACTGCCTCAATTTATCAAAAACACCAAGAATATGATGAGTTTAAACTTTCAATTCCATAAATCTGCACGGTAATGGCAAGCATGTAAATGCTGCAATCTAAATGCTCAGAGAGCAGAGGATTATAAAGTTGCAGCTAGCTGTTAATGTCTCTTAAGTTGTTTACCAAGGACTCGGGATTTAAGAGGGTGAACAAAGCCTATTGCTATTTATGTAGCCTGGCAATTGGAAGGATAAAGGGATCCAAGGAGATACTAAAAGGAATAATGATTTGCTGAAAAGCATATACATCAAGCATAATCCTATGGTTAATTGCATGTACTAAGGTGGTTTTCAATGCAAGTCCTAGTTCAACAGATATATGAAGTTAAAATATAATGCACAGATTTGTCAACAAGAACTTATTACCTGAGCAAGGGAAGAGTTTTTCATACCTTCAATAATTTTATAAACAAAATCATTTGGATATGAAGGGACTGATAGGTTAGCCACGGTTAAGATATGTGTAACATTTGAACTTTTTAGTGCACTCTTGTTGCTTGCATCACGCAAGGAACCCAAGAAGAGACCCTAAAAGATATAAATTTGAAATTAGGCACAAAATTCAGGACCCAAAAAGGAAAAGCAATAAAAAAAAGTCCAATAAGATGTTAAAAAAAAAAAAACCAAAAGTATGATGCTGCAAAAGAAAATCATTAAAATGAGTACCTCTTCGATTTGGCATAGAGCATTACTTGCTTCAAAATATCTATTTACCCTCCAAGTTTCTGGTATTTCATTTTGGATGGAATTATCAATGTGATCCATAACTAATAAGTAGAAGCTCTTCTAGTTCTTTTTGGCTTACTCCTTTTCCCCTTCAAAGGCAGGTGCAGAACTGGTAAGAAACATGTATTATTCTCTAAAACCAAAATTCTAAGCTACCGCATATCATGCTGTATAACTAGCCTGTAGCAGGTACCGACCATCCCGTTAAATTTTACCATAAGACTTTCATAGAGTCTAATTACAATGTATAGGAATGTATATATAAAAACCATTGTCATTGTTTCATTAATCAGTATAAAAAAACCACTTCCAATGTTAAAAATGATATTACCTAACAGCATCAACTGGTGGATCAGAAGTAGGTTTCCAAATTCTTGGGTTCACAGAGCTAAAATTTAGGCAACAAGAGCATATATATACAACAAAATTATCTACCCACAAATACTGGAAAAAAGGTTAAAAGTTTCATCATTAAGCATTCCACTTCGGTCAATAATTTTGAAATCTGCTTTCCAGTGCTGTCCATCATCAACCAACATTTCAGATGTTCTATAGTAAAGCAAAGTCATCACTTATCACAAAGAAAACTATTTATTTACCCTGAATTGCAAAAATCAAAATATCTTATTCCAGAACAGTCCCTTTAAGGGGTCTTTCTAAATGCAACCATCAACTTTACTTTGTGACTAAGACAACAGTAGCATGGAGTTCAAAAAACGGACATATCCTTGCAGAAAACCAACAGAAACAGAATGCCAAATTTCACATAAATCTGGTAAAATGGCCATCTGGGTAGCTCCAAAATTCTTGAAAATCAACAGCATTGCCAGAGAAATTTCTCACAGACATTAACTTGTTTCTATGAATAAAAACACAATGGAATGAGAAGGGAAGAAAGAAAGACAAGAAAAGAGTACTCACCAGAGAAGCTATATGAATCTAGTGAAAGATAGTATACAGTAGACTTGCTTGTTTAACTGTTTAAATAAATGGTCTTGAGGGGACAGATTCTTTTTTTCTTTTTGCTGCTGTCAGTTATCTTATCAGTTCATGAATGGAGCCTCTGATTCACCACAGTCCATGTACTTTGTTTTATTTAGTACTATAATGCTTTAGATCGGTAAGTGATTGATCATTGATGGGTTTGGGATTTGATAGACTAATTCCCACAAAAGAGAATGATTAATTTTCTTTTAAGTATTGTTAGTCTTAATTGTAATAGAGACGAATCAGAATAATTGGAAGTAACTTTATAGATGATGCTTTGTTTGTGTCTCCTGAATTATTTCTCAAGGGACTTTGATTCTTCCTCCAATTTTATTGAAAATTGCCAATATTCAAAAAGAAGTGATACTACTTTGTCCAATAGTTGGACTACCTCACAACACTTTTACATTTCTCACTTAAATACATTTTTTCTAGTTAAAATTTGGTTTTATGGTTATTGTGTAGGCAGCAGTACATAACTCTTGTGTTTTTTTATTTTAGTTTTATTTTTAAGTTGACTTCCTCCAGTCTCTGTTTGTTTTTCAAATCATTCATGGCGTCTATGCTCTCCTTTTTAAGAGACCTATGATTTTTATAATTCTCTGGACGGAATTTGACCTGAATTTGGCACTGCCAGCAGAACATGTAAAGTAAACACAACAAGCATGACCATGAAATTGCTCCCTTTTTATTGTTTAATTTCTACTGACTAAAAAAGAAAGAAATACAGAGGAGACTCTCCCTTGCACCCTTTTCAGGTCCAGTGCTGATATGAGCTGATACATCCAATGTTGGACTGTGACATTTTGCAGAAATGGTGCCCTGCAACTGCAAGCCTGTAAATCTATAGCATATTGGATGTATTTGATCATCAATATCTCGGGCCAACTGTTTTTCTAACAAGTGATTCTCCACAGGTAAGCTTTTCTTCATTCGTTATTTTTCATCTGTTCTTGGTTGGCTGCATCACAAGGGGAAGTCAAACAAGGAAAAGTTTCAGTTAATACAAAATTTGAACAGGAAAGACGAAAATGTATAAACCACAGAGATAATGAAAAACAACAAATGGAAAGTTTATAGTGATAAGCAAATCCAGTTGGAAACTAACTACAAAAATCAAAAGATAATTACAGAGCTATTTTTGTTAGGTCCAAAACAAACAACTCTGCCCCAAACAAAAATTGGTCCACATTCAAGTTTTGCCCCTTTCCTCAAGAGCGAAAACATTTCTAGACATTATTTAAAGCACATTACTAAAAGATCAGTTAGGTAACAATCACAACAAGGCTGCTGAAGTGCTTGCTGGCTGTTCATTCTGCTGGACTGCAGGTGATAGCATCCGACATGGTCTCATCTAAAAAGGTTGTTTAAACAACATGGTATAGAACAAATGCAAGCAACAGCATCCTTTTGAATCAAAACAATTTGCATCATCTTTCACCTTTATAAACAATAGTAACATGAGCAGAAGCTGCATAACTAGATGTTTCAATACGGTAGAGACATCCAACTTCATGAAGGTTTATGTCTAGAAAGCTTCATTTTGGCAATTGATGCATGCTATATCCAACCATGTTAGTATGTGTGTTGGGACTTGTATGTCAAGGTGTAAATACACATATATCTTTATCTGTTTGTAAAAAATATTATGACGCACCTTGAAGAGATTTTTCAAGCTCTTGCAATTGTTGGATGAAACCAGAATTAGGAGCTGCCAGTGGTCGTTTGCTCTTCACATGTTCCAAGGCTTGTGATAGGCTCATACCATGCTTTTTCATTAGATAGGAAACAACAATGGTCACACTGCATGACAAAAATATTTGAACACATGAAATGACTTTATCTGGAAAAAAACAAGAATAGACATTATCTTCAAGCAGGAAAGTGCAGTTTGAAGAATGTTTTTTTAAAATGTGTTTTTAAGCATGAGAAAGAGAGAAAAAGAAACTATATTTAACAAGATGCATACAAGTTGCTGATCCTTATAACAAACTACTTGGAAACTATCCCTTGATTATTGGACTTCACGCTTATATAATTTATGACATCCCCTGGATATTTTAACTTTATTTCCCAATTCAGTTAACTATATTACTTCTATTTCACCTTTACATCTTCTCTTAACATTTGCTTCAAATAATGCCAACAGCAACAACACAAGCAAAGTAACCGTGCTTTAAAATATTTATTTGTACGTTCTGCTTTATACAAATTGCATGCAGTTACAATTAACAAAATCCTTTGTTCATGATTTAAATCTGAGATCTGAAAGTAAGCGTTTCAATCAAACTTCCACAAGTGGCTGTTAGGTTCTTTTCTGCTTCAAATAGATGTGTAGAGCTACCAAACATACCATTGTCCAATAAATTTTGGAAACAGAAGAAAAGAATGAAGGCTGAAGCCTGTGACCTTATTTTGTTGAAGTACGCACATAAACTTCAGTAATTGAGTTTTCAGAATCAAATGAGTTTTCAGAACCAAAATCACTCAGCAGTAACTAAGGCAATTAACCTAAGGCTTGCACCTAATTTTTAAAGCATAATTTATTTGAAACATTTGAGTTGCATAGTTTTAATCCAGAGAGCAGCAGATCTCATACTTTTTTCTTTGGGCTCAATCTGAGATTCCAGCAATAAAAACTACAGAATATTGCCCATTAGTTAGTTGAATCACAGAGAAAAACATAAGTACGGCAGCACAACATTGAAGTGTGGATATTGAACACAAATCAAACATGTTAAACACCTGTTGATATAAAATATCTGTAGGAACAATCATGTCAGAAAGCAGAACAGATCACTAGAAACATTACCTTCTTGATTTTCCAACAAAGCAGTGAACCAATACACCACCACCCTGTCTTTTTGCTTCATCAATGAAATCGAAACATTCATCAAAGTACTGACTTAAATTTGTGTCTTCTTTGTCCAAAACTGTTAAATTAGCACAAAAGATCATAAGAATTATTGCTAAATGCCAATTCAGGATGTTCAATAAGTTTATAGCATTAATAAGCAAGAAAAGTCTTTGCATCAGGATACACATTAGATTAAGGTATTAAAAAACTTGTTCTGTGGACGGAAGAAATCTATTGCCAAAGTCTGAGGAAGCACACACACACACACACAACAAAAAAAAGAAAAAAGAAAAAGAAGCTATACCGAATCATTTATAACAAGAGGACTATACAAGGTTGAAATTAATACAACATTAAGGCAATCAGAGGATACCTGAGCATAAAGCTCAGACAGCTTAATATGCAGACATTAGCATACAATTATAAGTTAAGGACAATGTGCTATAATTTTAGTTAGAAACTCATTTTAGCACGACATTCCTGCAAAAATAAACTATCAATTAGGTAAGACGAACCAATGGCTTAGATAGAATAAGTCAACTGAACAAATGCATACCATTTAAAGAACAACAGACAAATAAACGAATCACAGCATGAAAAGTCCAAAAAGTTTTATAATAAGTTTGCTCAAACTATATCACCTGATTAAAGACAAACTTTCCTACCTGGTATAATTTTGTACACAAAGTCATTGCTATGTGCAGGTTTCAGAGAACTAGCCACTGTTAAGATGTGTGTGATATTTAAATGTTTAAGTGCATCCATATTATAAGCAGCCGCAACAGAACCCAAAAAGAGACCCTGAGAAATTGAAATCAAAACAACAAAAAACGTCAGAAAAAAAATCAGGTGAATAAACAAAACAACAGAGTGGGAAAGGTACCATGTCTATTACCTCTTCTATTTTACATGGAACATTGTCTTCTTTAAAGCATCTTGTGAAATTTACAACTCTCAAAAGTGCTGCTATTTGGTTCCGCATGGAATCATCAATCTGATCCATTGCAAAAATGGATAAACTCTTCTTGATCTTTTTCCCCTTCAAAACAGGCATAAACTGTCATGAATTGCTTGTTTCACTAACCTTAGCTAAAGCAGGCATCCTCGTCAGACTTCAAGAAACAGTGGAGAGAAAATACTCAAAGATACACAGCAAATAAAACTGCACTAACATGTCATAGCCATAGCAATCTCAGAAACTTTCTGAAATTATTCAAGAAATGATTTTGGGCAAGAATTTAGTTAATCAAACGGATAAAAAGAAAAAGAAACCACCATTCAGAATTGATTTTTCAGATATTCAGAATAACAGACTGAGTCAACTGAAGAACTAACATATCTATGAAATGCCGAATTTCAGAATCTGGGGTTCATTCTTTTTCCAGTACTAGATTAATTAAAGTTCATTGAACATTCAGTTTATCATCCTCCTTTCTCCAAGAAAAAAGAAAACACCATCAAAAGCGGATCATATTACATGTAGAAAAAGTAACTTTTCAAGGAAAAAGAGAAATGGGTAGTTCAAGAAACCAAATTCATCATCAGAATTTCAACAAAAATCAAAACCAACATCTTTAAAATCATCAAAATCTACCTCAACTTGCAAAACAACCCTCTGGGCAGTTCCATGTTCCACAATAAAAAAACTCAAAAACCAACGTGTTACCAAGATCAAATGCGTCGCATAAAAATTAAAATCTTTATTAAAAGTAAGCAAAATAATTTACCTGTTGAGCTGTGAATCCACCGGGAATTCAGGGGGAAACGTAAGAAAAAAGGATGATGATTGGAGAAAATAACCTTGTCATTATCATTAGAGAAACAGAGTCCAACGATGATCGCTCGGGTCTCCTAAAACGGGGCGTTGGACTTCAAAGTTTTAGTAGAAGTATTGATTTCATTCATTGACCAATTTATTAATTCCCAACTTTGTCCATCGAGAATCGATCTATCCATCAAGAATAGTTAAGTTTTCGATATAAGGAGAAGGATAGTTGAATTAAAGGAGCACTAATTAAGACACTATTTATTAAAGAAACCATATTATTCATAGACAATATAGTAAATGCAATTTTTATAAAGAGCAGCTAACTTGTGTTCAATACCACTCATTAATATTTGTCAATATAAAATTAGAGATAAGAATGATTTTCTTTTTATGATATGGTTACAATAATTTCAACATAAATAGATTATATCAAAATACGGGTTGAAAATTATTTTTTTATAAGGTAACATTGAGATCATAAATAAAGTTTATATTTAAAATCACTTTAATTGAGATAAATGACTTTATTAATTAAATTAAGTTATCATAAATCATTCATGAGAATGTTCTTAACTTACTTTTAACATCTCCCAAGTCCCAACCCCTTGGTCCCTAGACTTATCTGGCTGTGGGGAAAATATGAGTCAAACTGAGGCCTTGAAAGGTACTTAGTCGCCTGCCCATCACGAATTCGATGACTAAATTGGCAACCCCAGCTCGATTACAGAGCGTGTGTCTAGCTAGAATTGGTCCCTGGCAAGCTCATGGGCCCTCGTTTAAGATTGAAGTTGCTCCTTGTAATTAGATTCTTTCCCCTCTCTCAATGGCTAATGGGTGTATTATTTATGCATCATCACTTATATGGAAAAGGGGTTTATATCTCTTCATTGAATTCTTCAGTTTCAATGAACAATGTGAAATTTTGCTGCTTCTTTATATATGATATTTGTTTACTCAGTGGTCTAAAGAATTTGTTACTATTTCCCCATTTAGTTGTAATGGAAAAGAAGCCGACTTACAATCTCTGACAGATGGTATAGAA
The DNA here is from genome assembly GCF_000208745.1 of Theobroma cacao. Taxonomy (NCBI): domain Eukaryota; kingdom Viridiplantae; phylum Streptophyta; class Magnoliopsida; order Malvales; family Malvaceae; genus Theobroma; species Theobroma cacao. The sequence continues at coordinate 27,429,555 of NC_030853.1, forward strand.
GAAAAGTCCACTATTTTCTCATTTGGCAATTAGGAATTGGGAACCTCCAAGATAGACCATTTTTGACCAATTGACCGTTTTGCTGCGTGTATATATATGTATAGATGAAATCAGAGCAAAAAGCACGGCTCACTGGCATTGCCTTCTTCCCTCAGCTTATTCCATTGTTCCTCAATGGCTTCTTCTTCCCTTTTGATCCCCTTCTCCATTTCCTTTGCGTTCATTTTAGGCTCTAATGCAGCTACACTTCCCAAGCCCCATGCCTTTATACTTCCCATATATAAAGACAAACAACCCTGCAATACTATACAAACATTAAAATGGGTGATCCCGGGATGGATATGAACGTAGTCATTGATCTTGGAGCCCAGTTCCTTTGGTTCAGTTGTGATGGCAACTACAGTTCCTCATCCTACCGCCCTGTCGCCTGCGGCTCAGCCAAATGGGAAGCTGCAAAGGGCTTGGGCTGCGTTGGTTGCTTTGGACCTGTTAGGCCAGGCTGCACCAACAACACTTGTGGTCTCTCTCCATTCAATCCGTTCAATGGATCCCTCATATCCGGAAGTCTAAGCGAGGATGAACTTGTTGCGTATTCAACAAATGGGTTGCAATACTTGTTGAGGACGAATGTTCCTAGCTTCCCTTTCTCCTGTGCAGATCCACTTGTCTTGGACGGCCTTGCCGCTGTCTCTCAAGGAATGATAGGCCTTGCAAGGGGTCAAATTGCAGTACCAACGCAACTCTCTTTGAAATTAAAAATTCCTCATAAGTTTGCTCTTTGTCTACCCTCTTCAACGCCTGACTCAGGATTGGGAGACATTTTCATCGGTGGCGGTCCATATTTCATGCCTCCTTATACTAAAGATTTTTCAAAGTCTCTTACTACTACCCCACTCGTCATTAACCCAGTTAGCACAGCACCTATCTTTTCAGAGGGTGAAGCTTCAGAAGAATATTTCATCAATGTTAAATCCATCAAAGTTGATGGAAACACAGCTTCCTTGAAAACTTCATTGCTAACCATAGATGTAAAAGGATTTGGTGGTACCAAATTTAGTACTATTGATCCTTACACCGTTTTGCACACTTATATTTACAAGGCTCTGGGACAGGAATTCGCTAACAAGGCTGCAGCTTTGAAGATAACTAGAGTTGCATCAGTGGCACCATTTGGCCTATGTTTCAGTTCAAAAACAACTAGGAACTCCGAGACTGGACCAGCTGTGCGGGTTATTGATCTGGTTCTGGAAAGCAACAGTGCACCCTGGAGAATTTATGGTCATAACTCAATGGTGAAGGTCGATAAAAACGTCATGTGTCTGGGATTTGTCGATGGAGGATCAAAGCCAAGAACTTCAATTGTTATAGGAGGTCATCAGGTGGAGGATAATCTTGGGGAGTTCGATCTTGTTTCCTCAAAGCTGGGATTTAGCTCTTCACTGCTGCTTAAAAACACAAGCTGCTCTCACTTCAGAGTATTTTAGAGCAATGCGTTCGTAATAATAGCAAATATTTCTGTCATTTTCTTTGTTTAAGTTTTGTACCAAAATAATTCTTGATTTGAATGTCCAAGCAAATGCATGTAAAATTCTCCAATTGCCAAATAATTTAATTCATTGATGTCAGGATAGCTCAGCTCACGTGACGTTTATCTACACCAAAATTATTTAACTCATAAGTGGCAATACCATACTTCTTACCTTTGACCATTCCACTTCAACTTATCCATACTGTACTACTCCACACTTCATCTTAATTATCCTTTGTCACCCCCTTCTGCAACATATGCACAAGAAAAGAAGGCATCTGCCGCTAATTCCCACAAATATGCTTACAATTTTCCATTTTTACTCATCATGCAGAAGTTGCCAACCATGGATGGTTTAAATGGTAAATAACAAAATTCCTTGAAAATTTGCAAGTTTATGTAATCAAAAGATTTTGAATATATACCAATTATGACAAAATTTTCATTCGCAAATGTACATTCTGCTTAACGCGGCAATTTCATATATAAACATGTTTTTAAAATTTAAAAATCTTCACCATCTATCTAAATTAATAATCCAATAAGATATACACATGTCTGGATTTGCATTCTGCTATTTACAGGGCTCTAGTGAAGACATTTGTCGACAAGGCCAAAAGCAATGAAGATCAAAAGAGTTAAGCCAGTGGCGCCGTTTGGTGCATGCTTCAATTCAAGGACAATTAAGAACTCAAGGACTGGACCGGCTGTGACGGTCCTTGGTCTGGTTCTGCAAAGCAGCAGGGTGATCTGGAGGATTTATGGTCATCACTCAATGGTAAAGGTCAAGAAAAAAGTTATGTGCCCGGGGTTTGTAGATGGAGGATCAGAGCCAACAACTTCAATTGTTATAGGAGGCCATCAGTTGGAGGACAATCTCCTGGAGTTTGACCTTGCTTCCTCAAAGCTAGGACTTAGCTCTTCGCTCCTGCTTAAAAATACAAGCAGCTCCCACTATAGAGTATTTTAAAGCATTAACAAATGTTACTGTCATTTTCCTTTTGCTTGAAATTGCAGTTTTCGTTATGTATCAAATCAGAAAGTGAAGCAAATGTACGAAGGACCAAGTTAGAAGTTAACTGATAAAACCATAGATATCTATGGTGTTAGTTGAGCCTCATATATCCATACTATGATTACTTAAATTTGATACCACTCTTTCAGCCCGTGCCTAAAGTAGATGCTAAAATTTCCCAAAATTTTGGTTTTCTTCTTAAAAGGACTTGTAGATGTCAATTGAGAGAGACAGAGTTGAGAAGGTCGAATTGTTTGTCATTCTGTTTTCTGTTTTCTGCCAAACCAATCACGTTTAAGTTGGAAAAGAAGGCAGATTTTTTCTCTCTAGGAATTATAATAGGACAGGATACTTGTTTCTGATGAAAAGATAGAATGATCTTTTAGCTAATACTATTTGTCTCATCTTTTACACTAAAGATTTGCCAAAATTGCTCTAACCACTCAACTTATCATCAACCCTGTAAGAACAGCTCCAACCCAGTTTATATAGAAGCTGATCCTCGTGACGAATATTTCGTTGCATAGTGAAATTTGCAAGGCTCTAGTAAAAGCAATTTCTGAACGATTCCACAGCAACGAGCATCACTAGAACTAGAATGGCATCAGTGGGTCCATTTGATGCATGTTTTCAGCTCAAAAACCATTGGGAGCTGGAGGGCTGGACCGGCTCAAAAGCAGCACGCTTCTAAAAAGAAGAAAATTTGCCTCTTCTTCACAATCAGAGTAAAAAGATGAAAAAAAAAAAAGGAAGGATAAATCAAACAAAAGAACGACACACACTTGGAACACGTGGGTTTTTTCCTTTTTTTCTATTGGTGGGGAGTTTCCAAGAAGTGTACCCGAAGATATTTCTTCACTGCTGTGCTGTCCACAAATTACACCTAGTACGTTAAAAAAAATTAAAAAAAAGGAAGCAGATGGAGTCACATGGCGTGGCATTTCAATAAGAAAAACTTTATGGGGACCCTTCACCACATAAAAGGCACACTAGTCTAGTCAGCAAAAAAACCTACAACAAATCTTATCCCTTCAATTACTGCCCTTGGGACAATTCTCGCCCAACCGCGGCGACCCATCGCGTCCCATTTTTATAAACAACTAATAGCTTGCTACCCTGTTCTTTTGTCTCCTTTTTCACAGCTTCATTCCCACGCTTCCCATGGCTTCTCCTTTTCACCTTCTTCTCTTCTTTTCTTTCCTTTCCTGCCTGGGAAACACATTCCCTGTTCTGGGTTTTCACTCGAATTCCGTTTTCTTTCCTGTTAGGAAAGATGCAGCCACTCTCCAGTATGTTGCCAAGATTTCTCACGGCACTCCGTCGGGACCCACCAACCTCGTGATTGATCTTGGCGGTCCGTTTCTTTGGATGGATTGCGATTCGGGACACGTGTCGTCATCAAACAGGTTGATCTCAAGCTGCTCTGTCAACTGTTCGAAAGCCAAATTCCATGACCATGGAAGCAAGAGTGCGGGCGGTTGCCTCTGTAACACCGACTGTAACGTGTTTTCGTACAATGGCATAACCGGATTGACCGCGATGGGGGAACTAGTGGAGGATATCATAGCTGTTGATTCTGTTGGCCGGTCGGAGGTAGGCCAAATCAAAACTGTTGATCACTTTCTCTTTTCTTGTGCACCAACATTTCTTTTACAAGGCTTGGCCAGTGGTTCCAAGGGAACGTTAGGCCTAGGGAAAGCTTCACTTTCACTGCCGTCACAATTCAGTTCTTCAATTGGGCACCCTCAAAAGTTTTTTCTTTGCTTATCATCATCTGACGGTGTCGTATTAACCGGCAGTGGGCACCCCCTTTTCGGCACCAAAATAACAAGGTCGCTAGTATATGCACCCCTGATTACCAAGCAACATGATTACTTCATCAATATCCAATCCATCAAGATCAATGGGAAGAGATTAGCCGTCGATAAATCGATGTTATTAGGGGATGAAGAAGGCAAATTAGGGACAAAATTAAGCACAATCGTGCCTTACACCACAGTGAAGAGCTCCATTTATGCTATATTTTCCAAAGCTTATGCCAAGGCTGCTGATTCCATGAATATGACAAGGGTGGCTGCCGTGGCTCCATTTGAGTTGTGCTTTAGTTCTAAAGGGGTAGAAAACACAATTCTTGGCCCTTTGGTGCCTGAAATTGATCTAATTTTGCAAAGTGAGATGGTGAAGTGGAGAATTCAGGGGAGGAATTCGATGGTGAAAGTGAGCAACCAGGTGATGTGCTTGGGGTTCTTGGATGGGGGCTTGGAACAGAGTAGCTCGATTGTTATAGGAGGGCTTCAATTGGAGGATAATCTTTTGGAGTTTGATGTTGGGAGTTCCATGCTAGGGTTTAGCTCCTCTTTGCTGTTGAAGGAAACAACTTGCTCTACCATCATCCAAGATACCAAGCGGAAGCAGTGTATCTGATTCTATTATCTTCCACTTCCTCTTGTTTGTTTTTTGATTTTGTAAAGGCTAGCGCTGTAGAGCATGAATAGTATTAATGAGAAGATAGTACTCTTAACTTTGAATATCAAGATTTTTGTTCAACTTCTGACCTGTTACATACTTGAATAAGAAAAGCAATATATGTACGTCTAAAATGATTATATCTTGGATGTATTGGATACTAAATTTAAGTGCAAATGTATGTATTGGATCATTGTTGATTAAATTCAATCTAAAAATGGATGTTATCCAAATAAACAATGACGAAGCCCAATTTAGAAAACTCCAAAAACAACCTCTTATCTTCCCAAAAGGCTTTGCCAGTGCTTATCCAAAAAGGTTGCCATTCTTGACATCTTTTAGTCTCCGCATCTCAACTTTTGTTTCATGTATCAATCATTAAATACGTAAAGGATTAGGTCTAGACTTAGCAAATACTAAGCATACAGTCATAGAACCATTACTAATTTCAACGGCTTTGTCTGCTTTATATAAAATAAATGATTTGATAAGTCCAAGTTGGTGCTGCCCATTTGATAAGTACGAAGAATTTGTGGGTATATGCTAGTTTGATGCTCACTATCTCAGAAGCACGTGGAGATCCGGCCAATTATTCTGGTTGGCAAGCTTTGAAATAACTTGGAGAAATGACTATTTAGAAAACCATATATATTTGTACTATTGCTTGGGAGACTTTTATCTTTTCAATGTCTGGGAGCTTGGCTTGTATTAATCGGATCCATGTCATCCATCTCGATGGAGGGAGCACTTCCTCTTATCTTTTTTATCTTTTACTTGCTAGTTTTTTACTCCTTTCCGAGCACAATCCCCATTGCTTCATTGAAAATAAAACCCTTTTTTATATTTTATTCAACACAAAAAATTAGCTCTTGTTCCCTAAATAGCACGTGCGAATCCAAGTCAGGGTCAATGCTTACTGCTGCTAAGTTTTTTTTATAGTCATGCTTTAATACCTTAATTATCTTCCCTTACTGATAATTAATTATATTTTGGTGGCAATATTGGCACCATAAACTTGTCATCCTTGACGTTCCGAACCCAACGTCACATTCCAACGCAACAAAGCAACACAACAAGCACTATCAGAACAGCTATAACATGGCCAGTGGCCACAAACTACTTCTAGTTTTCTCTACTCATCGATTTTCCCATGGCGTCTTTTGTTTCATTTCTTTCTCTTCTGTTTACTTCTTTTCGTTTCTCCCTCCATAACTCTAGCTTCTTTCAGGCCCAAAGCCCTTGTTCTCCCTGTTTGGAAAGAGCCTTCATCTCTCCAATACCTCACTCAAATCTGGCAAAGAACCCCTCTTGTGCCTGTAAATTTAACTGTTGATCTGGGAGGCCAATTTCTTTGGGTTAATTGTGCAAAGGATTATGTTTCATCTTCTTATAGGCCAGGCACTTGCCGGTCATCTCAGTGCTCACTTGCTAGAGCTCTTTTGTGTTCAAATTGTTCTTCTTCAGCCACCCCTAGCCCAGGCTGCAACAACAACACATGTACACTTTTCCCAGACAACACAGTAATTCGCGCAGCCACCTTTGCTGAGCTTGCTCAAGATGTTTTTTCCATCCAATCGACCGATGGAAAGAATCCTGGCTCAGTTGTTTCAGTGCCCAAGTTTCTCTTCTCTTGTGGGGCTACATTTATACTGGAAGGTCTTGCAAATGGTGTAACCGGTATGGCTGGTCTTGGAAGATATCCAATTTCACTTCCATCCTTTTTTTCTGCTGCATTTAGCTTTGATAGGAAATTTTCCATTTGCTTGAGTTCAGCAACCAAATCCAATGGAGTGATATTTTTCGGAGACGGGCCTTACATTTTCCCCCCAAATACTGATGTCTCTAAGAACCTTATCTACACCCCGCTTGTTCTCAACCCTGTAAGCACTGATGCTATCTATTACACAGGCTTCCCTTCGACTGAATATTTCATCCAAGTTAAATCTATAAAAATCAATGGAAAAACCGTTCCACTGAATACATCCTTGCTATCCTTCGACAATGAAGGCAATGGAGGGACCAAGATCAGCACCGTCAAGCCTTACATGTTAATGGAGACTTCCATTTACAATGCAGTAGTCAAAGCATTTCTCCAAGAGATTGCAAACGTCAGTCAAGTGGCAGCGGTGGCTCCTTTTGGGGCTTGTTTCAACTCCAACAGTATTGAGAAAACACGAGCTGGACCGGCTGTGCCTCCAATCGACCTCGTTCTGCAAAGTGATCTCGTATATTGGAGGGTTTTTGGTGCTAACTCAATGGTACATGTCAGTGAAAATGTTTTGTGTTTAGGGGCTGTTGATGGAGGCTCCAACCCCAGAACCTCCATAGTGATTGGAGGGCATCAATTGGAAGACAATCTTCTACAATTTGATCTAGCCACATCCAGGCTCGGGTTCAGCTCTTCTCTCCTGTTCCGGCAAACAACTTGCTCAAACTTTAACTTTACATCTACTGCTTCAGAAGGCTAATCTCACCATTGATATATTATTAATTAGTGTAATGACAATCTTTCTGTGTAATATTAAAATGCAAATTGTAACATGCTTTCGATTAAAGGTGGATTTTGCTATATATATATATATATATTTAGGTAATTTGTTTAAGACTTGTGGGTTTATACTTTTGTTCTCTTTTGATGCTTTCAATCAAGGATGTGAGGTTTATCTCTGCCGCTTTCTGTTTAAGACTATGCGGAGATGAGATTCAGTCCACTTAAACAATTGTTAGAGAGTCTTGTATTGCTCTTCCCACTGCCTAAAAAGATCAAGATAAACAGGTTGGCAAAGGGGAGAACCAGATTACATACAAATCCTCCTTAATCATATACAATAAGGAAATGTGATCAACTTAAAGCCAATTAATTACTATTAATTAGTCATTAGTTGCAATCCTTGTGGCCAGAGTTATGTTAATAAATTATCATGTAAATGGGTGGGAGTTTTTAAACTTTTTAAGTGGACTTAAACGATTCACATTTGTCTGTTCTTGTAATTATATCAATGTATTTAACCATTCAAAGACTGTATTAATCATTTAAATTTATTTGTGAAGTTTAATTCACAATCAATGTACAAGATAATTTTTCTTAATCTAAAGGCTTAAACCTTAAAAAAGTTGTTGTACTACACCCATTTATTCAACTAAACTATCCCTTATTATTACATTCAAATAAGTTCTTAAATTTTTATTTTATGCTAAATAATCCTTTAACTGTAACAGATAATTAATTATCATAAAACTCAATTTCAATTGACAATTTTATTCTTGCGATATATAATATGACTTAATAATATAATCACATGATAAAAACTGTGTCAAGATTAAAAAAAAAAAACTATTTTTCCAAGCCTCTCCTCTTCTTCTTTCTTTTTTTTTTAAAAAATTAAAATCTAAGATTTTTAGATCTCAAAAGGAAGATTTTGGGTTGATATATGGAAGCAGGCAAGGGATGAGAAACGAATGTAGAAATATGAGGCCCAATCTGTTGTAGGCCAGAGAGTAAGAAAAAACCGTACAAAGAAGATGTAGATTGTAAGAAAGGGGCTGGGAAAAGATAATAATTAACAACTTTATTGAATATCCAATAGAAAAACCAAGCAGCCCACTTGAAAAATAATATAAATACTACTATATACTAATTCTAATTTTTTTTATATTCATCTTGATTAATTAAATAACCGATAAAGGTATATATAGTAATTTTTTAGAAATCAATTAAAGTTGATAATTAAATACTTTAATAACAGGTATTAACATTAATTATTTAAAAGGGTAGCAGTCATTGAAAATGCTCATTTATATGTTGTTTTTCCAACTTTAAGAAAGGTGAAATTATGCTTTCACCCCCTAAAAAATTTTTATTTGGCCCCTCCTTTTCTAAAATTTGTATATTGATACAATAAACTTGTCAACTAATTTAACTTTAAACGTCATTACTTACTTAATTCATCTATAATTTTTTAAGCATAATTACATGTGATCGTTTAGTACCTTAAATTAGGTTTCTTTTTTCCAATCAATCAAATTAACAAACTAATATTAATTATTGTGTCAACTGAATTTCTTTCTAAGCTAATAATAGAAAAAAAATTATATATAGAAACTTAAATCATTAATTTTTACAAAAAAAATTAATATCACATATAACTTTTGTTAAAAGGTAATTATAGGCCTCTTTTAGTTAGTAGTTAGACTTCAATTTATTTATTTTTTTACATTGAAACTTTAATTATTTTAATTCAAATCTTTCTATATCAAACATAAATTATATATAATGTTTTGAAATTAATTTTTTATTCATTAAAAAATTTATACACTATTGTCCTATTATATTATAATTTCACTTATATTTAATTTTTAACTTTCTCATATTTTGTTTAAAAAAAACAATAACTAATTAATGCATGGTTATTGTGCCCCTCAAGCATGATGAGAAGGCAAAGAGAATTGTTATGGAAGAAGCCCTAAATTTGTTTTCCTAGGCCAGGTTGAACCAACCAAACTTGTGTGGTTGTGCTCTCTTTAATTATTAATACTATACTATTAAAAATGAAGAAATAATTTTTTGGGGTCAAGATTAAAATAAAGAAACATAAGAAGTGGAGTTCTTATAATAATAATAATAATAACTTATGCTCTATTTTGGGCAACATCTTTGGACTTTCCTATTCAGCATATGTCTATAATGGATGAGTGGTGGACTGCGTACTAAATTTGTTTAGCAAAAATTAAATGGATGCAACCAAAAGCATAAAAAGGTTTATCAAGTTGCCCACAGATCTAAATTATTAAGAATCTGTTCTTCTTTCCTTACTTGTTCTCATAGTATTACTTAGTACCAATGTGTTTATTTATAACACTAAAGCAGCTTGTAAAGTGTTAATTTTATCCAAGTTGCTTTGAAAGTCTGGTTTCAACACGAGGATTATTAATCATTGATGTATTAGTTTATAAAATAAAGTGAAACATTAGTCCAGAATCTAATTATGCTTTCAGCACCACTTTTCCTTTTTTTTTTTTTCATAAAGTATATAGTAATTATGTAAAGTTTGTCCATTTTTAAGTTATAAATCAGTGATTTGAATAGTGCATTAAAACCCATTAAACCTTTTTCTTTTCCTTAAATGAATTTGACACTTCAAGTAGTTTTGTTGCTAGGAGGACCTGGACTGGAATTATGCCCTAAGCTTGCAGCAAGCCTCCTCACCCCTATCAGTGGGTTACATGGCCATTTTGACCAAGCATATGGGTAAAACTTAGGGATGGTAATGGTTATATTTTAATAAGATATCTTGCATTATTTGATCTGACTAAATAAGATTAAGATAACTTATAATCGTATATGAGTAGTAAAATTATTACACATCATGGGTTCAAATAGTGGTTTTAGGATATCCATTACCCAAACTTGATTATAAATAATGATTTTAATATTAAATTTTAGTTTTATATCTATTTTTTTATAAATTTTTTAAAACTAACTTAATACTTATTAAAATTTATTAATTGTTCTAATTATTATTTTAGACTTTAAATTATTTTTATGAATTAACTTTAATTTATTGATTTAATTTTTATTAATAATATACATAAAAATTGATTTTCAATTTATTGTAATCAGGTATTTTATGAGTAGTGTCTAGAATATTCAAATACGAGTTTGAGTAACAAACTCAATGCGGCATTTTGAGTACATAGCTTTATAGTGAACAATATAGATTAATTTTGATAATCTGATATGTATTATTGACATGTTTGTTTCTTAACAAAGAAGTATTGATTAATTTGACTCAATTGTGAAGAGCATTTGCACTTATTTAGAAATATAACATACTTTATCAAAATTATTTTGTCTACTACATTAATAACCATTGAAAAGGATAAGCAATAATTAGGAAACCATTGGTTACAGTTGTACCTGGCATGTTCAAATGCTCAATTACCCATAAGACAGAGTGGTATGGTGGCTTTCTTGTATCAAATTTCTGAAGAATAATTTCTCATTTTCAAAGGGAAGAAAAGTGGAATAAAGTTTAATCATGTATAGATGTATGTCATTGGTTTAATGAGAATTCTATGGATTTTGCAATATTTGAAACTCATGGTCACTCCTTTTCTTTTTCTTTATTTTTCTTCATTTTTTTGCAATTAGAGATTTGAAGTTAAATATCTTTATTTGAGTCAGCACAATGCTCCTTGGCTAGGTCCCAAGACTTGTGGAAGTTGTTTCGATGGCCCCAAGCCAGGCTGCAACAATAACACTTGCGGTCTCCTCCCAGCCAACACTGTCACCCGCACTGCCACCGGTGGTGAGGTTGCCCAAGATGTTGTGTCAGTCCAATCTACCGATGGAAAAAATCCTCGGAAAGTTGTTTCTGTGTCTAAGTTTCCCTTCACTTGTGGTTCTACATTTCTCTTAGAAGGTCTTGCTGGTGGTGTTAAGGGCATGGCTGGTCTTGGAAGAACAAAGATTTCCATGTCTTCCCAATTTGCTGCTGCTTTTAGCTTCCATAGAAAATTTGCTGTTTGTTTGAGTTCTTCTTCAAGTTCTAATGGTGTTGTCTTCTTTGGTGGTGGACCTTATGCTTTCCTTCCTAACAACATTGACATCTCCAAATCTCTCATCGACACCCCTCTCATTCTCAATCCTGTCAGCACAGCGCCTGCTTATTTTGAAGGTGATCCTTCGTCTGACTACTTCATTGGAGTCAAGGGATCACGATCAATGGAAAAGCCGTGCAGTTGAACGAAACTTTGCTGACCATTAACAAAGAAGGCCACGGTGGAACAAAGATCAGCACTGTTACTCCCTACACTGTCATGGAGACTTCAATCTACAGAGCTGTAGTTAACGCCTTTATCAAGGAAATCTCCAAGATTCCTAGGGTTCCAGCAGTAGCACCATTGAGAGCATGTTTCAATGCGAAAAGCTTTGCCAGCACTCGCCTTGGCCCTGCTGTACCCCAAATAGATCTTGTGCTACAAAGCAAAGATGTCATTTGGAGGATTGTCGGTGCAAATTCGATGGTGGAAGTCAGCAATGATGTATTGTGTCTAGGATTTGTTGACGGAGGATTGAAGCCCACGACTTCGATAGTGATCGGAGGGCGTCAGATAGAGAACAATCTTCTGCAGTTTGATCTAGCCACATTAAGGCTTGGATTCAGCTCTTCTCTCCTGTTCCAACAAACAACATGTTCCAACTTCAACTTTACATCCACTGCCTAAAGGGGATCCAGCTTTTCACTCTCATTAGCAATAATTTAAGATTGAGTGAAGGATTAAATTGCTTGTCGATTTCGAAGACTAAAATTTGTGTAAAATGAATTGGCGAAGGTCTCGCCCTTGTTATGTAAACTACATGTTGCATTAAGATATGTTCCATTTATTTACGAAAAACTGATTATCTGGACAGCGGTGTGTGTGTGTGTGTGTTTTTTTTTTTTGAAAGGTAAATTATATTTTAATTCATCAAACATGTTTACAAAAAGTACCCTTATATGGTAGATTAAATATTCAGAATGCTTCTTTGGATAACAATATGCGGAGGTTCCACTGTTTCCTAACTAGTCGAGGAAGCAATTCTCTCATAATGGAAGAGAGGAATATTAGAGAATTGATTAAAAAAATATATTTCACTTCTATGGAGTTGGAGTTTAAACATATGCAAACAATTAAAATCTCTACATCTATTGTTAATTGATTTTAAGTTAGATGTTTGTCACAAAAATTTAACATGTTATCAAAATATGAATTATCTCTCTCGTTATTGTTAACTTTTATATTAAATTCGTTATTTGATGATATTAAAATGGTAATAATTTGATCTGGGTGTTTTTAATTCTTCCAAAAAGTGTTAGATTTAGTCTTAACAGATGGTGGTCTGGGTGAATAAAGGAATTAGATAGATTTTAGCTTCACGTTACTGGATTATGTGTTATTGTTTGCTAAAGACTATTTTTTCCTCTGGTGTGGTTTTTACTGTGCTGCAAGATGGTATCAAGGGAATTGCTGCATCTGTGAATGTTTTCTCTCCGAAAATGGACTGAGGCCGAGTTCAATCAAAGTCAGAAGGCATGTTGGTTTTAGTTTCTATTTTGTTTTCTTACTCGTGAGTGTTGGGTGTTGGGCTTAACATATATGGGTTACAAATCAGTTGAGGCCCAATCTATTGTAGCCCAAATAGAAGAAACGAACACACGGTGGAGAAGAAAATAATAAAAAGGGGCTGAAAGAGATATTAGTAAAGTTCGTTTAATTCGTTTATATTTATATTTTTTATTTTTTGATTTTTTAAAACAAATAAATAAATGAATATATACTTTTAGATTCTTTTTTACCTAAACAAATCCCTTATTAGATTCGTCCAACTTCAAAATATACTAATTTATAGTATTTTTTCTTTTTTTTGCCCTCGGCTGTGAGACTCGTTTTCAGTTAATCATAGAGATAAACAACTTGATTGCTCCTGACATTTCTTGAATATCCAATAGAAAAACCAAGCAGCCCTCTTGAAAAATAATATCAATACTACTACGATATACTAATTCAAAATTTTTTAGATTAATTAAATAACCGATAAGGGTATATAGTAATTTTTTAGAAATTAACTAATTTTTATAATTAAATACTTTAATAACAGGTATTAATATTAACTATTTAAAAGGGTAGCAGTCATTGAAAATCCTCATTTATATACTGTTTTTCCAACTTTAAGAAAGGTGAAATTATGCTTTGGCCCCCTTTTTTTCTAAAATTTGTAGATTGATACAATAAACTTGTCAACTATTTTAACTTTAAACTTCATTACTTACATAATTCTCTATAATATTTTAAGCATAATTACATGTGACCTTTTAGGTCCTTAAATTGGGATTTTTTCCCCATTAATCAAATTAAGAAATTAATATTAATCATTGCATCAACTGAGTTTCTTTCTGGCACCCAAGCATTTGTCTCATTGGTTAGTGCATAATCCTCTTACCTAAAGAGTAAGGTTCGAATCTCTCATCTCTCGATTATAAAAAAAAAAAAAACTGAATTTCTTTTTGAACTATTAATAGAAAAAAATGATAGAAACTTAAGTCATTAATTTTTACAAAAAATCTTACATTTAATTTTTGTTAAAAGGTATTTTTATGCCTCTTTTAGTTACTAGTTAGACTTCAATTTATTTATTTTGACATTGAAACTTTAATATTTTTATTCAAATCTTTCTATATCAAACATAAATTATATATAATGTTTGAAATTAATTTTTTATTCATTAAAAAAATTATACACTATTATCCTAGTATATTATAGTATAGGATAGTATAATTTCACCTATATTTAATTTTTAACTTTCTCATATTTTGTTTTAAAAAAATAACTAATTAATGCATGGTTATTGTGCTACGTTTCAAAAAAAAAAAATGCATGGTTATTGTGCCCCTCAAGCATGATGAGAAGGCAAAGAGAATTGTTATGGAAGAAGCCCTAAATCTGTTTTCCTAGGCTAGGTTGTACCAGCCAAACTTGTGTACTTGTCCTCTCTTTAAATTATTACAACTATACTATTAAAAATGAAGAAACAATTTTTCCTTTTTTCTTTTTGCAGGTCAAGATTAAAATAAAGAAAGATAAATAATAAAAAAACAACTAATTCTCTATTTGGGCAACATCTTTGAACTTTCCTATTTAGCAGATATACATATATATATATATGTCGTTAATGGATGAGTGGTAGAGCATACTAAATTTGTTTAGCAAATTAAAAGCATGCAAGCAAAAGCATAAAAAGACCTAAATTATTAAGAATTTGTTCTTCTTTCCTTACTATTTTCTCATAGTATTAGTACCAATGTGTTTATTAAAAACACCAAAGCAGCTTCTAAAGTGTGTTAACCTTATCCAAGTTGCTTTGAAAGTCTTGATTTAACACGAGGATTATTTATAATTTAGTGTATTAGTTTATAAAATAAAGTGAAAATTGGTCCAGAATCTGATTATGCTGTCAGCAGCACTTTTTCTTTTCTTTTTTAATAAAGTATATAGTAAATTATGTAAAAATTGTCCATTTTCAAGTTAAAATCAGTGATTTGATTAGTACATTAAAACCCATTAAAGTTTTTTTGTTCTTAATGAATTTGACACTCCAAGTTGTATTTTTCATTTAAAAAGGAAAAAAGAAAATTTTTGCTAAGAGGACCTGGACTGGAATCAAGCTTGCAGCAAGCCTCCCCACCCTCTATTAGTGGGTTACATGGCCATTTAGGCCAAGCCCCTTGGTCAAACTCAATTTGACATTGACTGCGTAGATTTATATTGAATAAAATAGATTTGGATAATGTGATGTATCATTTTTTGTAAAGTTAGATAATGTGATGTATTATTGACACTTTTGTTTCTTAAACAAGTATTTTCATTAATTTGACTCAAGAACATTTGCTCTTATTTAGAAAGATAACATACATTCCAAAATTATTTTGTCTACTACTTCATTACTACCCATTGAAAAGGATAAGCAATAATCAGGAAATCCTTAATTACAGTTGCAATGGGCTTGTATCAATCTTGAATTGTCAAAATTATATTTATTGACTAATTCTTTAGGGGAGGAAAAAATGAAATTAAAAAAAGAGAAGCTCAATTACCCATAAACAGAGTGGCGGCTTTCTTTCTTATATCAAATTTTCTGAAGAATACTCCCTCATTTTCAAAGTTGTATCTTGTAGTATAGATGTTTGCCATTGGTTTAATGAGAATTCTATGGATTTTGGAATATTTGACCCTCAATGGTCAGTCCTTATCTTTTTCTATATTTTCCTTCATTTCTTTGCAACTCGAGATTAATTTGAAGTTGAATATCTTTAATGTGCAACCCGGACGGTTGCATATGAAAACACTGAAATTCGGGTTTGAATATTCTTACATTTGATATCAATGGTCAAAGTTTGCAAATCGCCCCCTTTCATAGAACTAGCTACATTTCCCAAGTTGCCATCAATGACATTGGCTGCAGCTATAAATACACCTCTGCTTTCAGTAGCTCTCCACACCATCCAAACTCTGAGTATCTCCACCCAAATACAATGGCTGTCTCTAGTAAATTCCTTCTCTTTACAGCATTGCTCTTCTTCCTCTTCGCCTCTCCATCCCTTCAAGCTTCCTTTAGGCCTAAAGCATTGGTCCTTCCGGTCTCAAAAGACGCTTCAACTAACCAATATGTGACCCAGATCAAGCAAAGAACCCCTTTAGTGCCTGTCAAGTTGACCCTTGATCTTGGTGGTGAATTTCTTTGGGTTGATTGTGATCAGGGTTATGTCTCATCTTCCTACATGCCTGCTCGTTGCAACTCGGCACAATGCTCCTTGGCTAGGTCCAAGTCTTGTGGAAGTTGTTTCGATGGCCCCAAGCCAGGCTGCAACAATAACACTTGCGGTCTCCTCCCAGCCAACACTGTCACCCGCACTGCCACCGGTGGTGAGGTTGCCCAAGATGTTGTGTCAGTCCAATCTACCAATGGAAAAAATCCTGGGCAAGTTGTTTCTGTGCCTAAGTTTCTCTTCACTTGTGGGTCTACATTTCTCTTAGAAGGTCTTGCTAGTGGTGTTAAGGGCATGGCTGGTCTTGGAAGAACAAAGATTTCCATGTCTTCCCAATTTGCTGCCGCTTTTAGCTTCCATAGAAAATTTGCAGTTTGTTTGACTTCTTCTTCAAGTTCTAATGGTGTTGTCTTCTTTGGTGATGGGCCTTACGCTTTCCTTCCTAACAACATTGACATCTCCCAATCTCTCATCTACACCCCTCTCATTCTCAATCCCGTCAGCACAGCACCTGCTTCCTTTGAAGGTGAACCTTCTGCTGACTACTTCATTGGAGTCAAGGGTATCAAGATCAATGGAAAAGCCGTGCAATTGAACAATACTTTGCTGTCCATTAACAAAGAAGGCCACGGTGGAACAAAGATCAGCACTGTTACTCCCTACACTGTCATGGAAACTTCAATCTACAGAGCTGTAGTTAATGCCTTTATCAAGGCAATTTCCCAGATTCCTAGGGTACCAGCAGTAGCACCATTCAGTGCATGTTTCAAGGCGAAAAGCTTTGGCAGCACACGCGTTGGCCCTGCTGTGCCCCAAATAGATCTTGTGCTGCAAAGTAAAGATGTCATTTGGACGATTTTCGGTGCAAACTCAATGGTGCAAGTCAGCAATGATGTATTGTGTCTTGGATTTGTTGATGGAGGATTGGAGCCCGCGACTTCGATAGTGATCGGAGGGTATCAGATAGAGCACAATCTTCTGCAGTTTGATCTAGCCACATCAAGGCTTGGATTCACCTCTTCTCTCCTGTTCCGACAAACAACATGTTCCAACTTCAACTTTACATCCACTGCTTAAAGCTAGGGGGTCCAGCTTTTCACTCTCATTAGCAATAACTTAAAGATTGAGTGAAGGATTAAATTGCTTGTCGATTTCGAAGACTAAAATTTGTATAAAAAAAAGTTGGCCTGGTTGCTTGGCAAAGGTCTCGCCCTTGTTATTCAAACTGCAAGTTGCAATAAAAAGTGGTGCATTTCTTTATGAAAAGACTGATTGATATATCTGAACAGCTGGCTGTGTGTTGAGTTTTAAAGTCCTAGATTCAGAATGATGCGGAGGTTCGACTGTTTCCTAGCTAGCTCGTTGAAGCAATTCTCTCTCATAATCGAACTGGGACATGGCTGGATTGGGACTGTGCCATTAAAAAATTATACAATACAACCATCATTAATTTCCTCTTTAGCTCTAATTACGTAGACCGGAAGGAAGGCTAAGTTTCATATCACATCAAATTCCTTGCTAAGTACTAGAACTGAAAAGGGGAAGTACACAGAAATCAACATTCGACCTTATCTGATTAATCGCATCGTAGAATCGGGAATCCAGTAGCAATTCATGAGATGAAATCTTTTCGTCTACTAAATCTCTCTTCTTCCTTTTTTTTTTCTTTATTTGTTTGAGACTGGCCGAAGGGGTATAGGTTGAATCTTGTGGACATATTTTATTCATGAACCTGACAGCTAACAGAGTACTTAAAAAAAAAAATGGGGTTAAAGATCTTGTTTAACCCAATTATAGCTGTATATTTAATTTTAACAATTGGTTCTAGTACCTTTCATCACTTCTGGACACGGAGGTTTGACCGTTGAATATTGCACATCATTGTCAAGGAATTTCATTGATGTCATTGGCGATGGAATTGTAAACTAATTAGTAGTTTATGTAGATAGGGTACCACTCTTTTGTTTTCAACTCTTAATCATAAAGATAAAGTGATTTCAATGGCTTGCACTTCGTCAAACACAACATCTCAACAGGAAAAACATTATTTACACAATCAATTCTTCGTTTTCTAGATAGTAATATTAAAGGAAGAAATTGCCATCTTTGGATTTTCTTTATTAGCAAAGAGATGTTGCTATAAATTAGACAATATGCAAAAATAAATTTTGAATTTATTTTCTCATATCACATGAACAATTAAAACATCATTTCATTACCTCCAACTTCGGAGCTACAAGTCAGAAATTTATTTCAATAATTGGAAAAACAAAAGCCCCAGCTAGCTGGAACTAGTATGTAAAAGCTGTAGGGGATTACTTATTCATACATTTTATCTTAATCACTAGAGAATACAGGAGAAAGGGCCGATTATTACTTGGAGAATGTTCATTTAAGACCCTTACTGAGTTCAAACTGCTGATGTGAAGTTGAATTTAGCACATGAGGTCCTATAGGAGTATAAAGAAGAACTGAAACCCAGCCTCGAACCGGCCAGATCGAACTGGAGGAAATTGTTCTGCATTTGGTATGATCCAATAACAACGGCTTCTTTAGCTGTCTTGCCACCATTAAAAAAGGCCAGGCATGCCACATCTCCACCAACTTGCTTCATTGAATTTGCTTCAAATATCCTCCACTTCACCCCATTTCCAAACTCCAACTCAATCGTGGGAGCAAGCAAACCCACACGGCTCCACTCCATCGCACTAGCTTTAAGGCAGAGACCGAAAGGGCTCACATTCTTGACTCGAGGAATACCCTTAGTAGCCCTGGAGAAATCTTTCAAAACGATTTTGTAAACATCGCTCCTTAGTATTGTGTAAGGAGCAACTGTGCTGAGCTTTACCCCACCATTGCCATAAGAATTAAATGCAATGGCATTAGGCTGAAACTTGCTTTCCTTCCCATTGATCGATATGCCCTTGAGGCCAACGTAGTATTCCACTGAGTTGGATTTCTTCAGCAATGGGGTGTAAGAGAGAAATTTCGTGGGTTCAAATTGTGTTGGAAGAAAGTAGCAAGGACCATCACCAAAGAAAGTAACTCGGGAATCTTTGTTTCCACTAGGCAAACAAATTGCAAACTTCTTTGTCAAGCCTAGGTAAGGAGAAGTAAGCTGAGATGAAAGAGCAAGTGGAACCCGAGATGGAGCAGCTAAGCCACAAACTCCTTGAGGGAGAGACTTAAAGAGACTTATGGGAGCACATGAGAAATAGATTTTATTCAAGTTGGTATTCCCAGTGGGGTTTTTGCCATTGGTCCAAGAGAGGATAACATTTCCATAACTTAATTTGGCCAAGGCACATGATTTTGATACGAAATTTACAGTCGTGACAGTGCAACGGTATTGGCCATTTTTCATCACTATGTTGTCAGCTGGAGGACACATGCCAGAGAGGAAAGACCGAGCCTGGATGCATTATAGGCAGAACAAGGGATCGGGAAGTATGGATTCTGGCATAGGCGCCATGACAGAGAAGCATGAATGTCAATGACATAGTTTTCACGGGAATTGAGGGTGGTGCTGTAGAGGGAGGTTTTGGGGTCTTTGATGATGGGTGAAACCAGGGTTTTATTTGGCAGAGCTGAGACTTCAAGTGAAATGAAGGATACTGCAATGAGGAATAGCATTGAAAAATAAAGGATGCATTTTTTGTAACGCTATTAGCTTCAAAACTTTCTAGGTTCCTAGGTGATGAGATTTAAGTTTGAGTTGATGGTTATATATAGGAGAAAATTTTGTGAACAGCTAGATTTACCATGGGCTCAACCGGGACTCTAAGCTTGCAGACTGCATTATAAGGGAAAAAAAAAACCACTTTGACAGTGTCAAAAAAAGAGTACTGGATGAGGCTTTGCAATGTTGACAAGGAAGAAATCCATGGGAAACCTACATTGGACCTTGTGCTATTAGCCTATTCTGTTCACTACTTTTCCAAGTTGCAAATTCTACTCCTAAATCTGGATGCACAAGTCTTATAACAATTAATTAGCAACAAACATTAAAAATTGAGGACCTAACAACTAAGTGTTTGACAAAACTATACCAAGGGGATTGGGACTGCTTCAAATTGCTAAGGAGCTAAGAGTCATGAGCACACTGACTTGAATCTCTGGTAAAAAACAGTAGATATAGTGTTCCCTAGAAGGATGGTTAACTATGAAAATCCTGTTATAAGCTCAATTTGGTCAACGGCTCAATGCATTCAGTTTTTGGTCATTTTTTTAATGCCTTTTTGTTTTTTTTTTTTCCCTCGTTAATTGACCTGGGCTGCATATGGGTTTGAGACCCTTCGTTTCAGAATATAGAAAACCCATCCATAATAAGTCTTTCAGCAATTAATTACGAACAAACAAAAAGAATGCAAGGCTGGCATTTGACATTGGCTTTAATCAGCCAAAAACAAAAGCAAAACTAGCGTTTGAGAAGACTATTTAAAGTGGGTATGGAGCCAAGAGCATACTGACTCGATTCCTCAGTAAAAAACAAGGGATATATGCTGTTCACTAGAAAGAAAAGATTATTATGAACTAGCGAACGTCTTGTATTTGGTCATTGGGTCTAGGCTTTTGTCCCTTATACTTAAATGGATGTGGGCTGCATGGTTTGAGACCTTTATTTTAGAAGTAGAAAGGCCCAGCTCAATATGCTGCATGGGATTGTTTGTGGCATCCACGACCACAAAATCAATCAGAACAATATTTGTTCAATATTTATCTCTTGGTGCATATTTATACAACATTTTAAGATTATTTGAAACATTTAATGACATGTGGGTTTGGACTAAGATTAACTTTTTATTTTTATCCTTTATGGCCGAATTATAATAGCTTGATCAAGAGCATTAAATAAAAATTGTGCGATTCAATACTGGCCATTAAATGATTAAAGGGAACAAATGAATTATTGAGTTGGACGCAGAAGACATAAAGAAACATAATCGTTTTAATCTTATTGTATTGAATAAGGTAGAGGACTAGAGTCACTTTTATTTTCTTATAGGATGAAATAATAACATATATAACAAAGGGCAAAGAGTTGCATAATCTTATTGTTCCTCCTTTTCTGGAGTTACAATTGCCAGTAAGAAATCTAATCAAATCAAACGATTGCAAACACAAATCCCACAATCTAGCTTAAATGGGATACCTTATTTATTCATGCATTTTGTCATTGTTGAAATAGGACTCCTTTGGGTTTAAGCTGCTTTTGTAAAGTTGAGTTAGCACATGAAGTCTTATGTGCATATAAAGAAGAACAAAATCACAATTTCGATGCAGCCAGATCGAACAACAGGAAGTTATTCTCCATCTGGTACCATCCAATCACGACAGCTTCTTTTGCTGTCTTGCACCGTCGGCAAAGGCCACGCATGCTGTGTCCCGGCCAACCAGCTTCATTGAATTTGCTCCAAATATCGACCATTTCACCCCGTTTCCAAACTCCCAAGTCAATGGGGGGAACAATGAATCCAAAACGACCCTGCCCAAAAAGACTAGCTTTGAAGCACAGATCAAAAGGGCTCACATTCTTACCTTTCAAAAAAAAAAAAGGCTCACATTCTTGGCTCGTGGGATACCCTCTGTGTGACATTTAAAATCTTCCATGAAGTTTTTGTAAACATCGCTCCTAAGTGTTGTGTGAGGAACAACTGTGCTGAGCTTCACACCACCATTGCCATAAGAATCAAAGGAAAATGCGTTCGGCTGAAAGTTGGTTTCCCTTCCATTGATTGATATACACTTCAGGCCAACATGGTATTCCTGTGAGTTAGACTTCTGTCGCAATGTAGTGTAAGAGAGAACTTCATTGCATGGAAACGAGGAAGAAGATTGTATGGACCATCACCAAAGAAAGTGACCCCGCGAGACCTGTTTCCACCAGGCAAACAAATTGCAAAACTTCTTGGTTATTCCAATATAAGGAGGAGTAAACTGAGATGAAAAAGCAATTGGAGCTCGAGATAGAGCAGCCAAGCCGCTAATCCCTTGAGGGAGAGACTTGAAAAGAGAGCTAGGTGCATAAGAGAAATAGATTTTATTCAAATTGGCAAATACCAGTTGGGGTTTTGCCATTCGTCCAACAGGCTATAAAATTCTGTAAGTCAATTTGGAGAGGCGCCAGGAGAGAGGAGAAATACTTCAAGGCAAATGAAGGTTAATGCGAGGAGAAATACTGAAAAAGGATGCATTTTGGAAATGAGCTTTAATTTTTGTTTTGGCTTGCAAGTGCTGAGATGATGGTTGAGCTAATGGGTATATACAGGAACTGAGTGTCTTGACTCCTGACCTTGGAGGTTCTAAATAAATGGTGGATATAAGAACTGCTGGATAGTGGAGATACACTATGGGCTCCATCAAGACAACGAGCTTCGCACGGCTGATCAAAATAAACCAAAAAAAGAAACACTTTGACAATGTCAAGAGTAATTAGAGAACTGGACGAGGCTTTGCAGTGTTGAGAAGGAAGAGATCCAATGTGCTGTTCACTCTCTGGATACACAAATCTAATACAATTAATTAGGAGGGAAACAAGAATGGAAGTATGAGAATGATCTAACAAATTGGGTTGAAAAATTTTAGGGGGTTAGAAGCAAGTGGCTCCTTTATTTAGTAATTAAAAACAGTGGATAATACCACATTGAACATATATCCACCTACTGATCAGTAAGCTCTTGGCCATTTTGCCACAGTATTAGCTAGTTGTATAATAGGTGGTCTTCATCATGGGTTTGGACTACGCATTAGAAATAGAAACGCCCATTGCACCACTGGTCTTTGAAAGCCTCAGATTTTTAAGAAATGGAAATCCAAGTTGTGTCATTTTCATTTATTACTATATATAGTGTAAATAATAAATAGTATACATTATAGTATTTTAAATTTAATAATTTTATCCTTCATTGTATTTTTTTATAAAATTAAAAAAAATTGATTAATTGTTTACCTATTTCCATATTAAAATTGAATTTCCTATTTAACTTAAAATACTAATTAATTGAATAATTACATAGAATTCCTTATTAATTAAAGTGCAACAGTATTTGAACGAAATCTAACATTCTTAAAAACTTTGTTGATTTTAATGAGGATTGTTATTGCTATATATATCACTAGTTCGCTTTGTAGTAACCAAACCTAAGTTCTTTTTTTTTTCCCTCTTTGGCCAGAACCAAACCTATAGCTTGAAAAAAGAAAATGAAATAGTGAAATTATACTACATTAAATTGCAGTTAGTAGGAAAGTAGCAATAAGATACAGACTCAAAGGTTGGTGCCTGGTGGTTTGAGCAATGTGGTTTAATTTGGCTTCTACTCTATGGAATCATGAACAAATTCCAAAAACTTTTTGACCACATCTGTAAAGAACTTGATCCTCTTATTGTAGATCTAAGAAGTTGATTAAATTATTGTTGACAACATTCTGGCATGAAGTTGTTGCCCCACTTAAAACCTGGTGAAGAAAACATAAAATTGCAAAATAACATCAAGCCAGTATGCAGCTGTTGTAATGCCTCATGCCTCTACAATTGCACAAACTTGGTATCCCACCTCAAAAAGTGTTTACTAATTTTTAGGTCAATTCTATGTCATAAGCTCGTTTGCTCGAGGGTCCTACATTTGAATTTATAATTCTTTCCTCTTAATTGCAACAAAAAAAAAAGGAGCACTCTATGTGTGTAATAAAGATGAATATATAATTTTCATACAAGTTTAGTTTTGATAATAAGAGGGTTAGGTTGAATCCAGTGTAGCTTAACAATTTATTATACTGTGATAAATACTCACACTCTAAATTCAAGTTTTAGTATATACCTTTGACAAGATGAAGAAATCAAGTTTTTTCTCAAACCCTGTTATCCAAAAGAAAAAAAAAAAGAGAGACAAAACAATGAAATTCTCATTCATATAATGATGATGAGGCAAATAGATTTTGTGTAGCAAATCAGAGCAACTTATTCGACCTAATCTTGACCCCAGTTTGGGTCTAAGCTTAAGCTTGTGAGCTCGGCCGGCATGAGGCATACTGCACTCCAAGTTGCCTGTATAGCTTTGGAAACAAGGAAGAATATATTCTGAAATTAATCAACTGAAATCATGAAAATCTGATGTATGAAAAGGGAACTCGTGAGCAAATTGATTGGAAGTCTCATGCTCACTGACGTCGTAACATACTATGAGGAAAAAATTCGGTGATGGCAACAGAATCCTGAATGATAATGAAACTAGCTACTCTACTTGATGATTAGAGCCCCGGAAGCTAACAAAATTCAGCATCAGAAAAGGTGTTAAATAAGCCAAATATAACCTCTTAAATTTGTTGGGAAGAAACTTGTTAACCTTTGGAAGTGAAACAGTTGAGAAGTACACACGAATTGCTCTTCTCCCCGGGCCCTTTCCTGAGCACCACATGGATTGTGTTGAACTTCACAATTGGCTCAATTCCTTCTCAAACTTTCACCATCCAATTAAAGCAGCTGAAACTGCGTGAACAACAAACAATTCAACCATATTTAAAACCCTCCCTTGCTATATCAATGACCCTTGCCTTCTATGCACGAAAGAATTAGTTCAGATTTTTCTACTCTACATGTTCTTTACACCTTTACACATTATAGTTTTCTAGAAGTTCAATAAGACTCCGTTTGTCCTCCTGATCAACTCGCTTGTCATGAAAAGTTTGATCATGAAAATGAAACATTTTTTCAAAGAGAATTCATTGCCTAGTATTTCCAACAATGCATCTATCCGAGACTTGTCTAGAGATGATCAAGAGATGGGCTCAAGTACCATGTCAGGGAATGGGGATATCTTGATCGAAAACTCAGGTTTTCACTGCTTTCCCCATGGAAAAGATCTAAATCTTGCTCGGGCGGTAAGAAAATTTGTTTTTACAATTCACTCAATTAACTCCAGCTCCTTCATTGTTTCAATCCAATAATCAAGTATACTTTTAGCTTAATCTCTTCTAATGGACATTTTTTCAATCCCTGGGAGTAAGCAATAGCTTTGTGATTAGATAGGCATTTACACAATTCTAGCAGAATATCCCTACCCTGCCAACAGAAGTATGTGAGGTGTGACCAATAAATTTTGAGAAGTACATTAATAACTTACTTAATCCTTTTCTAGAATAGTAATTAACCATAAAGCAAACCTGAACTCTACCAGACAAGTCTTGAGAGACAAAGCGCATGAACTGGTAATATCAGACAACTTGAAGGATCGTAATAGACTTCATGATTCATGAATTCGATTTTCTTGACTGCATAAAGACGTTGCTCTATCAATATTTTACATGTTAATTTGTTTCTCCTTCCTACCTTTACAAGGTTTCAAATGCCATTAATTCTGGGGTGTGGGCTTTCTAGCTTGCATAAAAAATGCTCTAGTAGTATAATTCGGAGATGGAATTTGCTTGAACAATATGCAGATTTTGGCAGAGATGCTGGGGACTTTTATTTTAATGTTTAGCATATGCGGGATCATAACAAGCACTAGGCTAACTGGAGGTGGAGCAGCTCTGCTGGAATACGCAACCACGGCAGGGTTAACAATCGTTGTGCTGATTTTCTCCATAGGATCCATATCTGGTGCCCATGTTAACCCTGCAGTCACGATTGCCTTTGCAGCATTTGGCCATTTCCAGTGGTCCAGGGTACTTCATAATTTGTTGTCTAGTAATGAAGAGTTCACGTTCTTTGATATAAACCGTGAATTTTTTTTAACAGGTACCACTTTACATACTGGCACAAATTCTGGGTTCTGTTTTGGCAACATTTACGGGGGAGTTTATCTATGGCATAAAATCAGATCTTATGGTAACCCGGCCAGGCCAAGGCTGCGAAGCGGCCTTCTGGGTGGAGCTCATTGCCAATTTCATTGTCGTGTTTGTACTTGCAGCACTAACACACCAATCACAATCTGTAAGGGAACTGCCATATTTTAGTTTCTTGAAGTGTAAATCAAACAGCTCCAGGCCTCCAGTGGATTAATATATTTAGGGATTTAGACATACCATTGTCCAATATAAATCCAAAAAAAAACTCTTTATTCTAGTATGCCAAATTAAAGAAACTGAAAAATCTTTCAAATCGCGATCCATGACCCTGAAATTTTTTGCAGGTTGGTCCAGTGTCTGGACTGGTTATTGGAATAGCCATTGTGCTTGCAGTCCTTATCACAGGGTACATAACAAAATTTCAAACTCTGAATTTTTTTTATTCGCCTATTGCTGAAATTAGTCATCATTTGTATATACTTTCTAAGGCTTTTATCATAATCAATCCTCCTTTATGTTCTAATGCAGGCCTATTTCAGGAGGATCACTCAATCCTGCCAGGTCATTGGGACCTGCAATTGTTTCAAGGAATTTCGAAAGACTTTGGATATATCTTACTGCCCCAGTAATTGGAGCTGTCACAGGTGCCCTCCTGTATCGATTTCTGCGTCTCCAAGGCCCAGCATATAGTCCCAGCTCCTCTCCTGACAGCAGTATGCTTAGCCACTCCTTGGCCTTTGGAAGGAGCTAGTAAAGAAGGCAGTTGATCTAGAGATAGCTGATTCCCCAAAAGTTGATTAAGTCACCTATATTTACAAGCAACGCAAAGCAGAAAATCATGGGGAGTTGGTTTTCTTTGGAGGATACAAGGGAGTTAAAAAGCAGGATTGAAGCATGGCATTACGAGATAGATTGAGCTTTGTCTCAAGAATTTTCAGAACATGGCTGTCAAATGTGCGTTGTTATCATTTATGAGTTTAGTATAATCCTAATAAACCAGAATTTAGGTTGAAATGTGCATTGTTATCATTTATGAGTTCAATATAACTAGGGTCAATTGGGTTTTAACATACAAGTTTCAGCGATAATTTGCAACTTATTTGTCATAATCGGCCTGGAAATTAAACTCGGAATTTGGAATCTTCCCTTTCCTCAACTAGAGCCAAAGTGCAGTGGAGTATCAAAATTTACTAATTGCATTTTTGGGGAAAGGATATAAAAGTTGTATCAAGAAGAAAATTTTGATTATTCCAAAAGTATGATTGATCTTCAATTTATAAATAAATTTTTTTTATTTAATAATAAGATAAACAAATTTAATGAAATAATACTTCTGAAATTCATACGTAATTGTTAAACTTAAGAAATCATGAAATCAACATTTCGGTGACTTAAATTTCTTCATATGCTGTTTAAGGCTTTAAAATGATTAAGGTTTGAGAATGACATGTCTCTTGAGGAGAAGAACCATCAAACTCGTACTCAATATTCTCAAAGAAAAAGGGCATTGCTTGGTGGAGTAGACTAATCCAAATAGATAGAGCTAGTTTTTACCTGTTCTAAAAGGAAAAGACTTGTTTCTTTCTTTTATGGGATTAACAATTTTCATTTCTCTTAGAAAGAAAATGAAATCATGTTAGAGAAGAAGATCAGAGAAACTCTTGACAGCCTCTCTCACTGAAACCCATCAAGAACTCATCAGTAGCTATTTGATTCTGAACTCTGATACGAGCTCCACTGATTTCCCCCAATCTGAAAGCTCAACGTCATGCCCAAACTTCATCTAGGAAAGACCTCTCTTGATAACCAAACCAAGGCCATCCCATCAGAATTTGCTATAATTTTCAGCCTGTAATTTTGTGTAATGGGCCCATGATTGTTCTACACATTTTCCTTCGTCTTTGCTATTAATTGCAACTATATACGAATTAAATATAATCACGTAATTTAAGAAGAATATAACCACTTCAACTAAGATCTTGATTGGTATTTTGTCAATGATAATAACTAGCAGGTTAAATATTCATTTTGGAATCTACATCGTTTGTCAAATTTTTTATTTTAAGATTCAAAGTAATATTTTATTCAAATTAAAATCTAATTTTATAAATTTTATTCATTTTAAAAAAATTAAAGATAAAAGTTAACGAATACAAGATTAACAAATATATATATTTGAACCTATTAATTCTATTAACGGTAATTTATATATTTTTGGCATCAGTTTTCTTTAAATGTATAAAACCATTAAAAATTATATTCTGATTTAAACGAACTGTCAGATCATAAAAAAATCATTTAGCTTAACAATAATAAAGACTACATATACGTAATTTCCCAAATAAATAAATTAGGCTAACAATAATAAACATAACGCATACGTGCACGTACACGTAATTTCCCAAGTAATTAAAACCCACCCAAAAATCCAACAACCATTCAAATTTGTGGTTGCCGAATAATGAATAATGGACCTCCTTTTCTGGAGGTGGCCACGTGGCAAATGGCCAATGGGACCTCAGGCACTGTTCTCGAGTCTTCCAACCTATACGTCACAAAACCAAAACTAATACGAGCAACGAATTTTCATGGCTACTATGTCTACCAACTTATCATCGTTCCATCAGAGGCCTCTTTGGAGAAGACACCCAAGGGTCTAGAGATTATGTAAGCATAAAATTAACACCATCCCACTCAATTAAACACATCATTTTCCAAATAATTAGAGTATGTATATTGTTGATTATTTAAAAATAATAAAAATGAATTTATATATCAAAAACAAATTCACTCGGTTGATAAGACCATTTATCTCTATATTAAATGATTTCCAAATTTGAGTTTTATTCATAATTGATCCTGACCTCATTCAATGAAAGAGATCATTCCCGACAGTAATTTGACTAGTATTTCTGTAATGTGGAGCATAAGTCGTATCTGTTCAGCAGACAATTGGGCCAGGTGACTTCTCTCAAAATTAATTCTTAAATTGCATCATGTAAAAGACTTTTAGTAAAGAAAATTACTTTACTGTATAAAATTTATCTTTGATTATTTTATAGGGTATTGCTTAGTGAGACCGAGTCGTCCATAGTATTATCAAGCTAACAGACAAGCGGCAGGTGATCTAAATGTGTAAAAAAGACATGAATGAAGCTCCAAAAGCCTAGGACAATCCACCCTCCAAGCACCCTGGGTTGATTGCAAGAAACACTTCTTCCACCTTTCTTGTCGGCTATTCTATTACTCTTTTTTTTCTTTTCCTATTCTTTAAAGTAATCAAAAAGCAATGACGAAGTAAGTAAGCACTAACCTATTAAATCTTTGCTTAAGCAGTAAATCAAACTTCACCTTAGATTTATTCTCTTGTCACTATTGAACCCAACCGAAGAAATAAATAAAAATTAGACAATTATTGCTATTAATAGACAAAATTAATTAATTAATTAATTAGCTTGTCACTGAAAATATTTTAACATCAAATTAAACGAAATCTATAGATAATGAAATTACCTTCTTTTAATACTGACGTTCGGTTTTATATATTGTTTTCATGCTTATTTAGTGTATTTAAAAATTTGAGATTGTATTTATAACATATAGAAATGTAGATGAAATCGATCAGCTCCAGTTAATTTTTTAAATTTATTCTAAATTCACCGGCAAATTCCTTATAAATGGTTAATACAAACTGTGACATGGTAGGATTCTTGTTGAACCTTTAATGATACACATTCCATAAAAAGGCAACACAAATTTTCGAAATGGCCCCTGAAAATTGGCAATATGGCTGACACATACATAGATATTCTTGTGGAATTGGATAATATTAATGATAAAAGAAATTGATCTATATTCCATACAAATGGGATGTCCTAGTGGTCCCAATTAAGCAGGTCAATTGGGAGATGCAAAGTGATATTTGAGAAATGCCACCTTCTCAAAGTTGTTATCTGGTTTGGAAGGAACCCAAAAGGTCAAAGGAGCGATGAAGAAAAATTTATAGTGGCTGTCACTTTGCCTTTCAAACCAAAATATTGTATGTTAATTTATAACACTATAGTCTCAATCATTGGTACTAGTGGCTGTGCTTTACCCCTTTTTCCTTGGTAGAATTGATTTTTTTCTTCTCTTCATAAAAACCCAACTTGTAAACATCAAGCCATATATAGACCCACTCCTTGGCTTCCCCACCAAACGCATGACAGCCATTCCCTTGTATTGGAAATCAACGATCCGTCCAACTCTTTTCCAAGCCGACAGTTTCGTGAAAGGGTAGCCTAAGGCTGACAAACATTGCATGTCTTCCCTTTACAAAATTTAATTCCAATTTTTACTTGGTGCAAATTTTAAAATACAAAGAAAGTATTTTCTTTTATGTGAAATATATAAATTGCATGCTCAAGCAATGTGTATGCATAGGAAGTATATTAATCGTACACTCAATTATTAGTGAGTTGTCTTTTCGAGTTACTAATTATAATATTGTTTGGAAGTTGTATCGGATAAAAAGGAAAAAAGAATTCTTTTATTCCTTGTCAACCACTTGTCAAATTATTTCAAAGATAATTTATTTCATCAATTTGCTTCATCTGAATTGTACAAATCTACACAAAAATTTGGTTAATAAAATAAAGTATAATGCTTAAAATATCTCTTGAACTATTTAAAATTTTATTTTTAATTACGTTTAATCAAATTTTTATATTTTTATTTTAAATTAAATAAATTTTTATGATTAATGATTAATTAATTATCATTAATTAAAATACTATTTATTATTGTATATTTATGCGATGCTAATGTGACATTAACACATAGCACTGATGTGGTATTAACAATCTGTTAGACACGTAAGTCCAATTGTTAGTCAACCGTTAATATTTTCACCAACTTACTGACATGACAAAAGTAAAAAACAATTTTACTCTTGATTAATTTTTATAATTATTATTATATAATTTTATTTTATTTTTATTAATTAAAAAAAGGCTCTGCATCTAGGGAGCACCGAAACTCCTTTAGGGAGCACCGATTGGTGCTCCCTTCTTTTTTTTTTTAAGTATAATAATAATATTTTTTAAAATTATTAAAGAAAAAAAGGGCATTTTAATCGTTTCACAATTTCTGTTAACGGTATTTGCACTCTTGGAGTAAAGTGTTCATTTCGAAAACTAATGGATTTTATATAATTTCGATCAAAACTTAGAAAAATAAGAGTATTTTACACAAAAAATAAACATTTATTTAAATTTCTCCTAATAGTTAAATTTTTTTTAAAGTATTATGACATAAAATAAGAAAAAAATTCTAATTTTTTTAAATATTATGACATAAAATAAGAAAAAAAATACTATTTGCGTCACTTCATTTACCTTCACCTATGTAGCAAATAATTTTTTATTCATAATTAACAACCTAGTACTAATTTATCATTGTCATTTACTACTAGTTCAGAAGGGCAAGTAATTTAAATTGATAAATTTTGTCAATTCTTGTGCAGTTGCATAAAATAATTGTTTTATATATAATTGGTTAATTCGAATATTTAGTTAATTGATTGGTACATAATCTCCTGCCTAAAAAGTAAGGTTCGAATCCCCTCTTTCTCTATTATTAAAAAAATTATATAGCAATATTTAGTTTCTACATTTGCAAGCAGATTATTCAATTTATTTTTTGAAAAAAAATAAAATGGATATATGTATGGAGATGCTTATTTGTACAAAAATGTGGCTAATTTAAGACCATAGATTTTAGTAAGACCACATGACAAGACATTGGAAAATGAATTAGCCTCCTCATAGTAGACCTGATAATTTTGAGTACGACACGTTAATACGATACTAAAAGACACAGGTTAAACAGGTTTTGAATTTAGAGTTAACGTGTTTCATGTCTAATCGTGTCAGACACGACAAACACGTTTAAACACGTTTATTTAATCATGTTATCGTGTTTAATCGTGTTATCTTGTTTAAACGTATATACGTGACAAATTTATTAACTTATTAAAAATTAATAGTTAAAAACTATTTTAATCTTATATAAATAATTTTAAATAATTATTTTAATAAGTTTTTTTAATTTTATAAAGAGTATAATATAATTATACATGCTCAATCTTAATTTTTAACTTTTAGTGATTATTTGATGTTATTATTATTTTTGTTTTATTATAATTTTTTTTATAATTATATATTTTAAATTTAAATAATAAAATTATATTTAATTATAAATATTTTTATTTAATCGTGTTAAACGTGTTATTAATTGTGTTGTATCGTATATTAATATGTTTAATAAATGTGTTAATCGTGTCGTATCGTGTTACACATGTATTAAATGTATACGTGTACGTGTTTCAAATTTAAGACACGAATATTAAACATGTCGTGTTCGTATTTAATCTTAACGTGTTTCGTATCTAATCGTATTTGATACGTTTACGACACGTTAACACGAATTGCTATATCTACTCCAAAGGACTGGAGAAGAACCGAATCCATATTTCTGCTAGCAAATTCAATTTTTCTTTGTCAATGCACTAAATCATTAGTTTGCACTTCGAAATGCTTGTATTACCCATGATGGTAGGCGTATGATTTTATCCCTCTCATCAAATTTGCAACAATAGGACTCAACTTTGGAATCAACATCCTTTTTCGTTTCATATATTTCTTTCTCAGGGAGGTGGAAGGGAAAACAGATAAGCAAAAAGGCTTTGTTTGATGACGGAAAATAATTTATTAAAAATTTTTTTTATATAAAATATTTAAATAAAAAATTAAATATTTTTACTTATTTAAATAAATTGTCAAAAATATTTTTTGTTATTTATATTATTAAATATAAAATATTTTCTGTTCATCAATTGTTTTTTTTATCATAACACGATAAAAATATCAACATTCAATAATACGTTTAAAATATATTTTAACATTAAAAAAATATAATAATATTTAAATTATTTATTTATTTATTTATTTATTTTTCATCATTAACTTATTTTCTATTTTATCTTAATTATTTGATATTATATTAATAATGATAGTATCTTAGTAAAAATAATTATAGTGATACAATACCTATGAAACGATTGAATAAAAATAATTAATAATATTTTGTTGAGAAAAAAGATGATAAATAAAANAAAAATAAAAAATAATATTTTATCATTTTATAGGATAGATCTCACAAGAAGAGGAAGATAATAATTTTCAAGGAAGATCAATCTCAAGATTTTATTAGAGGGTTCTTGAAGAGAGAAGAAAGTAGATAAAAAAAATTTTATAACTTTTTTTAAATATAAGATATTTTCGTATTTTTTTAATCCAGCAAAACATTTTACGTTGAAAAATCGTTTGGCAAAAACTTATCGAGTGAATGATCAAGAATACTTGTTGGACAGATCAGAAGGGATTTTTTTTTTTTTTCAAAATTGAACAAAATCTTTAAAAGAAAATGAGATGAGATGGGACCTACTTAAACCATGGGCTAAAAGCTAAACTATGGGTTTGGTTGTCTGTGTTGTCCCCTCCTTATATTTATATATATATCTAAAAAATGTGAGATTCCTCCCTTTTTCAATTTTGTTTCTTTTTGCAGGTAAGAATTTTCCCATGTATACAAGTCAATTAATCTAAAAGTTTCAACCTAATCCACCAACTTTAGTGGACCCCTTCCTCCTCCCATCCCATCTTTTTTCACATCACCAACTTGATTAATCATTGATCATCAATCTGGAGACCCAAAATCTCAAACGCATGTTCATTTTCCGTGTGACTGACACATGCAAGTTTTTCTCCATAAAATTGGTCAGAAATACCCTTTTTTTTTTCTCTTATTTAATTTCACTCTAATTTGATCATTTACCGTATAATTAAATTCATAGTTAACACAGAAACCAAACCATTCAATTATTCTTGACGATTAATGCAATATAGAATATTGTTGTTAAGCATTTTTAAATAGAATCCTAGATTCCTAAATATGAGTGTCTCCTTTACAAAAGGGAGAAAAATAAGAAATTTTTTTTCTTGGGATGACTAGGAAAAGCACTAAGCAAAAATGAGATTACGACATGTAGTAGAATCTGTGGCCTGCCTGTCCCTCAATGCATAATTAATTATTTTAATTGACATGGTATTAATTAAAATGTTACTAGCAACACATATTGATTCTTAGACCCCACCAAACAACATTTTGTGACCAATTAATTTAGGTTCAAGTTGCCACCAGAACACAGGAAACAATCACTTCATCCCCAGTTTTGCCATGTTAGCAGCTTAGACCCGTTTATTGCAAGTTTGGAATCAAAGATCTATAATTAAAAATTATTTGATTCAGATCATTAACGGCGGAGAAATTTTAATTTAAATAATATTTTATTCGTTGCTTCAAATTTGGAATATTTCATCCTTTTTACTTTAATTACTGACATTTGACGTCTCAAGTGGCATTTGTCAATTCATAATCTTCAATTTTCAGTCTTAATTTGTTTATATAATTTTCAAACAAATACTCAAAAGGAATTCGTTCAAATTGTAAATCTTACGTAAATAATAAAATTATAAAATATATAAATACATACCATATGATTATATACTCAAAATTTCCCTTTCCTTATTTGTCACCCACCTTTTCTTTAGGTGAAATTCTGGGTAAAGATGTATGCACTGCTGCTGTTTAGGAACTTTAATCATATGATTAGGCCAAAATAATCTCCATTCACATGTAACTATATTTTAAGTGATTTAACAAAACATAAATGATAATTCGTCCACCTCAAATGACAAATTTAACTCCTTTATTCTCTATTTTTGGCTAGCATCCAACATAATTGATCAACATACATAGTTATCTGTATTCAACATTAGGAAATTTCCCATACTAATTAATATTAGTAGCTGTAGAGTTGAGAGGTAAGGCAAAGCTGTCCAAAAATACCACCCTTCTAAATTTAGATAAGTTGAAATTTATGCAAACTTACCTTCCACTTAGAGTATTAACACAATTAGTCACGATCTCATTAAAGTTTATACAATTTAGACGTAACTTGTAATTGGTTCTTTCTTTAAAACAAAAGTTTATAAAAATCAGTGAAAATTTTCATTATTTCTATTAAAAACATAAAAAAAAAACTTTTAACCCTTTTCGTAACTCTCAATCTTTATTTTTAAAATTTAAACTTAAAATTTTAAAAATAAAAATTTTAATGACCCTGATTTTTTTTTATAAAAGACAATCATACATTCACTAATTCAATAAATATCGATAAACTAAATTAAATTAGCCTCAAAATGCCCATGGCAGATATGCATGACCAGTGTCGATGAGCACTTTTATCTGTTTTGTGAAAAACAGTGATATGTCCTGAAATTGACACGAAAATTCATGGAAATTGGATAATTGAACTAGTATTCATAATAGTTTAACTATTTTCGGTGATATATTCGTGAACATTTTCGTGACGTTAATACTATTTATATTTTAATTAACTAGATATTATCATGAAATAAAATCTAATTTAAGTTTATTTAATTTTAATTTTTGTCAGAATAAGGTTTATTTTAATAAGTAAATGCTTTTCACCGCTGTTAATCAAAAATGATGAGCTACTAAAAGACAAAGAAACAAAACCTGTGCGTGGACCCCACATCCCTCCTTCTCAAGACGTCAGCATCTAACGCTCAAGAATCATCGCCCACCTGGTGGGACCCGCCATCACGTGCCACGTCGTCTTTTTTTGGACTATTAATTTATCCCTCCATTTAATGCGCACAAAAACAGAGGAAAGCAGAGAAAAAAAATCAAAAATAAAAACAGACACCCAAATTCATGGATTTACAAGAATGCCCGCGTCGTGCTTTCTTTCCTATAAATGGAATTGCCTCCCCTTCCATTGTTCCATTCCTATATTCGAGTCCCTCAAAAGTAGCTTCTTTTAGTTCAGAGCAAAGAAAAAGAAAGAAAATAATATAAAAAAAAAATCTTTCTTTCGAAGTTGGAGGGTTTAGTCGGGAGAGAAAATGTTGGGAGTGTTTAGCAGTTCGATAATGTCTCCACCGGACGAGCTAGTGGCCGCTGGTTGCCGAACTCCGTCGCCTAAGATAACCGCGGATGCTCTGGTGAAACGGTTCCTTGAGACAAACTCCTCCGCCGTGTCCATGCAGATCGGCGACCATGCCCAATTCGCCTATTCTCACCACAACGAGTCCGCTCTACAGCCCAGGTAAAAATATTAAAATTAAAATTAAAAACGCTATGCCATGTTGTTTTTCTTTGGCTATATGGTTTCGCTGCTGGATCTCAACCGTTGATAGGTGGACTAATTTGATGATCGGAGGGTTGCAAGACGTCGTGTTTCATTTTTTCCGTACAAATAAGTTAATTAAAGAGAAAAAAACTAAATAGTTTTCAATTAAAACTAAAATTGTTTTTTTTTTCTTTTGGTTTTTTTCACCTAGTCTCTTGCTTTTTCCCCCCGATGCCCGATGTTTTCGAAGGAACTGAGAGAAGGACTGTAAGTTATTTAATCGGATTAATGATTTACGGCTGATGAAATGATGATTGTTTAGAATAGCGAAGAGTGGCAAAAAAGATAACCCAACGATTACGTCACCTTTTTTTTTTGTTATGAAAGGAGAATCAACAGCC
This sequence comes from Theobroma cacao, assembly GCF_000208745.1. Classification (NCBI taxonomy): domain Eukaryota; kingdom Viridiplantae; phylum Streptophyta; class Magnoliopsida; order Malvales; family Malvaceae; genus Theobroma; species Theobroma cacao. Next base: position 27,466,312 of record NC_030853.1, read on the forward strand.
AATCAAGCCACGATGTGCCCGAAGCTCACGTGGGATTAAATATTTAAAAGTTTTTTATACAAATAAAGGTCTGGCCGTGAGAATAATAGATTCTAGCGTTTGGGAAATAATAAAAATGGGAAGGGAGGAGGGATTCAATATCCCGATGGGCGATGGCCAGGATTTCACAATCACGTAGATGTTCAGACGAAACCAGATGATTCCGTGACTGTCCGATGTAGTCGTAGCGAATTTTTCAGTGGGGTCAGGTGATTCCTGCATGCGTGTTATCTTGAACCATACAAACAGAAAGGCTCAAAGATTCTTCTGACGAGATTTGTCTGGTAACAGACACTGTCAACAATCGAACGGTCTGCTGAAATTTAATTGAACACGTGTCAAACATCTAAAAAACTCATCAATTGATAAGTAAAGTTAATCTTGACACGTGACGGTCGATAATTTAATTGATACGTTATAATTAATCTTTTTACTTTTTTTTAATTAACTTTTGATAAAGTAACCTCCCCTAGGTGTGTTTCTGTTTTAGCCTATCACTCAAAGCCTATATCTAGGAGAGTCAATTTTGGATCGGATAAAGGATAAGGTTTGCTTTTATATGGGTTCCAATGTTGGTCCCCCTAGTCTAAAGGCTGGATGGGTTGAGGCCTGTGGAAAAAATCATGATCTCTGATTGGTTGTCAGGATTTGTTTTGGAAATCAATTTTGTCCCCCTTAATGAAAAATTGCCCCTTCACCAATAGCTTTTTTGGAGTAATTGTTTTACTGGCAAATTTGGGTTTGACCTCTTTTGTGATGGAAATGGAATTCTACTTTTCTAGTCATTCATGTGCTTTGCTAAAGCATTGAAGCATTATTGATTTCTTGTAATTAGATTAATTGATAGAGCATCCGAGGTTGTTTATGAGAAAATAGTACTGGTTGATTCAAGTCTAAATACCATACCTTTTCATTAAAAGATCAGTTGAAGTATCATTGAGTGTATTGATGGAAACTTGTTCATCACTAAAATTTCATGTACACGATATGTTGCTACCCACCTTAAGTTGTATGGCTGTTAATCTTTTTTTCTTCGGTGCTTGTAAATGGCAGATCATTTGCTGTGAAAGATGAAATCTTCTGTTTGTTTGAGGGTGCACTTGACAACTTGGGGAGTTTAAAGCAGCAATATGGACTTGCTAAGTCAGCCAATGAGGTGATATTGGTTATTGAAGCTTACAAGGCTCTTCGTGACAGAGCACCTTACCCTCCCAACCATGTGGTTGGCCATCTAAGCGGGAGCTTCGCTTTCGTTGTCTTTGACAAGTCCACCTCCACCTTGTTTGTGGCTTCTGTAAGTTAATCATCTCTCACCTACTTTATCTTAAATGTCTTGGTGAGTTTAATTGCTTGCTCGGTTGGTCCCTGACAGCAAGTTGGGTGGTGGTACGATTTTGACAGGATCAATTTGGTAAGGTTCCTCTTTACTGGGGAATCACGGCTGACGGATATGTGGCCTTTGCTAATAATGCTGAATTGCTTAAAGGTGCCTGTGGCAAATCTCTTGCTTCTTTCCCTCAAGGTGGGTTTACTAAAACAGTGTGCAAAAGTGTTTTTCTTTTTTTCTAGTGGACTGTTAACTTCACTTTCCCTTGATCACTAGCTCGCTTGACAATTTTTTTGTTCATTTCTACAGGTTGTTTCTTCTCCACAGCTATTGGAGAACTAAGGAGCTACGAGAATCCTAAGAACAAGATCACTGCTGTTCCCGCTAAAGAAGAGGAGATATGGGGTGCTACATTTAAGGTAACGTGATTGTCTAATAAATACATATATCTGCAACTTCATTTGTGACTGCCTTTTCTTCCCAAATTTAGGTTACTTGGGAGTTCATACGTTGTATGTGATGATAGGCGCAAAGATTAATCTTTTCAATAGCAGACCTTTAAAGCATGATATGTGGTACCAAGGGAAATTCATTCACAAGGAAGCTGGTGTAAAGCTTCTTACTGTGTTGACAGCCGAAGAAGAAGTATAACCTATTAAGTAAAGAGGCCTGTAACATATAAATCCTGTTTCTGTTTGTCCATTATGACATGACTATTGTTTTGTTTTGTTTGTGGTTGCTAGGCGCCATCAATTGTCCATGTCAACTACCTGTAAAGATTTCACTTTGAACCACATAATTCCGAGTCTATCATTACTTACTTTTGTTTGGTGGTTTGGAATTTCAGGTGGAAGGACCAGCAGTTCTCGCAGGCACAGAGTAGATCTTTCTCCTTCTGCCCAGCACCTAAATCTATCCGTGGGAAAACAAAAAAAAAAGGAGCAGTTTTTATGTGGTTGCAAATGCAATGCATATGCATTAGTTTCCATTTGAATACCTGAGTATGACTGCTAATAGAATGGAAAGAACTGTATGCTTATGAGAGATGGCTGTAACTTCTTTGTAGGTAGCGTTATCTTCTTGTTAAAACTAGCGTTTGCTCTAGCTTTCATCCATTGTATAGCCTCAAGTTCTAGTCCAATAAAAGTTTGTTTGAGGGTCCCAAATTTGTTATGATGATCAAGGTAATTTCTATATATAGCAACCAAAATATCCCATAACATTTAACAGCAGACTGAGCAGAGAAGCACCGACATAATTGACAAGATGAACAAACATTTCTTTTCATTGAGTTGATTGACATTTTTACCGTTTATATTGGAAACAAGATGTCATAACAAGGGTAATCAAATTTGACAGGAACGGTGGGTAAAACGAGAAGATTATACAAAGGGAACTCATTTATTCTGGGGAGTAGGAACTGAGGAAAAGTAGCCCGCTCTAGAATTCGACCCTTGATGATTCAATGATCCTAGTTGTATGTCCTGAAGATTCATTTATCCTGGTGCCTTATTCCTGCAACAAACACATTTCCTTCTGAAAGAACCTTCCCCTGGCTTCTTGCCCATACGACATAGTAAGTCCAGTTTCTCTATTAGTAATTCATAACATGACAGTAACCCCAGCTGCGGCTGAAGTGAGGCATCCTCTGCCTGTATGAATCAAACCAGTTTCCAGTTAATCATAACCCAGAGTTTTTTTTTTTATCAACAACGTCATGATTCAATGTCACTTGCTAGTTCCATGATAGTAGAATTTTCATTTGAAAAATAGTAACTGTTAGATATGGTCACATCAATCGATTATTGAACAAACAAATGCCAATCCTTTCGAAGCATCCCTCGAAACCAAATGGCCTATCCATATCCGTTGAGCATTATCAAAAACATGGGATTGTACCATATTGTCCAGGACGAGCATTTTCGAGCAAGATTATGTTCTCAACCATTGCAATGGCAATGCAGCTCCAGCATCCCAGTAATGCCACCTGCACATTTCTTCCCTTACTCGTTTGCATTTAATGGTATAAGCAGCTTATCTCTAAACTTTCATGCTTTGTTTCTTTCTAGATCAACAGCGTACCGAAGGGTCCCACAAACAGGACTCTTTGTCTCAGAATAATAATCCGACTGGATAACAACGATGTAGGGGCCAGCTGCACCACCAGCCAAAGTTGAAAAATGAAAACCCAAGCGTTCAATTTGGAGGCTTCTTGTCAAATCCATAGGGTTGAATGTATACAATTTGTTCCTTCAAAAACTTACCTCTTCTCCCTGTGCCCCCTTCGCCCTTTACCCCTCGCACGCCATCTTTGGATTACTTTTATTATTTAATCTAGATCATTGACATAATGATATTCTTGGCTTGGCATAAATTATGATGACGAATTGCATCAGATGCTTGTTTAGCTCCCATTGTTGATCCCTCCAGGAAATGGAAAAACCACTTCTGGGATGGGATTTTGTTGAAAAGAGATATATCTCGGTAGACGGTAGGTAAGGTGCTGAAGGAAGCTGAAGAACCAAATCTTATAACCTTCTTTCAGCTCAGCGTCAGATATCAAACCCAGTGTAAGAAAATCATCTAACAAATTTAGGAATTTGGATGCAATTCACTACCCATCTGGGAATACACTTTCTCTTTCCAATAACCTGGAACTTGCTTCCAGTTATGCAGAGTTGGCAAAAGTTGTCTTAACTCGCTTGGTACGAGTTTGATAAATTCTGAGTGATTATAGAACTAATATCTACACATAGCAAGAAATTCATGCGACCTATTGGAACTTACTTAAAATCCAACCAAACCTAACATCATTTAAGAAAATTTCAGTGACCTTATAAACATGACAATCCTAGAGTCTCTGGTTTGGCATGTAACAACAGTATCACTTCAAACTTCAAAGGCAGTTATCTAAGGGTACAAATTTAGATGGGTTCAACAACATAGGATCGGAAGGGGGCCTGGTGGAATGGCAGCTCAAATTGTTAAATCCTAGCCGCACATCAAAGCTATCAACTATGATCTTCCACTTACCATGGGGACTCGCACAGGTAATACATATGCTTGAGTCAATTCCGAATGCTGATCCATGTAGTCTTTATGAAGGTAAATATAATCTCACCTCACTTCTACCCAAGTTCTAAATCCATATGTCGTATTGGTAAAAGGAAAAAGTGCCCATTGTTAGTATATATATATATGTACTGAATCCAAAAGTCTGAAACTTGTCTCACCAATTGAATACTAAGGGTAGTTTTCACTCGAAAAGACTTGTAATCTTTTGACATCTCTTTTTCTCCATTCTCAGCGGATACCACGTGATTGGAGAGACAAAGTTTGTGTCAAGATCTTGATGATTTGCAGAAAAAAAAAAAAGAAAAAAGCAATACCAGTGTTGATATGGAAACTGCCAATTCGATGACATAGCCTTAGTGTTGGATTTGGTACTGCTTGCAGCCTGCTGACTGAGCCTGAATGGAAGAAGCTGTTAGAAGAGGGAGGCTTCCCCCTTGCACAAAATCATCAAAATTCCAGCTTTGCAATCTATCATTGAGGGGCCTATCCATACTACAACCTTTGGGTTGTGACAAAGTGAGAATACCAGAGAGCGGGATTCAATTTCACTGGAGAAATTACCGTAAACTAACTCTATCATTGGCTTTTGGCAATATATATCGGGGGAAGGCACCTAGTGGTGAAGGTTATCTTTAGCCACCTTTACTTTTTAAAAGAAATTAAATCTCGTAAAGAAAATTTAATTTACCATATGATTCGGGGTAGGTAATTCTTTGTAAGAGTAGATATAGCTCCAACTTTATTTAAACGCAAAGTCAACATGAATGTTAACCAAAGTTAAGTTTAGGTTAACATTAATACTTATATTAATTAGTGACTTGTAAGTCATCAAATCTTTGGTTGAATTTATTAGATTGAGATATTTATAGCGTGACATAGGCTAAAGTACTTTATATACCCAATTAATTACTAGGTATTATATTTTGGTTTAACTCCCTAGTGCTTCTAGAATGTGGGTTAGGATTAAATTTTTATAATGCTCACTTTAGGCTAGTGAAGCTTTGACTTTTTGAGAAAATGACATATTCTTGAATAAACTACCATTACATGATTGCATTATTGGCAAAAAAAATAAGATTATAAATATAAGCATATAATTTATTGATTGAATTACGTCAAACACTTTTCCATCTCTTTTATTCTATGAAGAGTACTTAAGAAAACCCAAAATTTTCATGTAAATGATGATGGAAAACGTTTGTCTTTTTACAAAAAAGAAGAAGAAGAAATTTTTTTTTCACATTAAATATCTTCTACAAAAAAGGTGATTTCTCATGAACTAAAAAATAAAAATCATCCAAATTTAATAACAAAAAAGTATGATATAGGCTTTTCAAAAAATTAAAAAAGTCTGACACAGTTACAAAAATTAAAAGAAAAAAAATGATGAAGCCTAGAATGGAAAATAGGAATGAAAAGCAAGGGCAAAAGAGTAAGGAAAAAAAGTCAAACTGAAACTGAAAGAGAAAGTACCCTTTTGGAAGTGGGAAGAAAAGAAAGTTTGGTCAGCTATTTAAACAACTCATCATCCACTTCCTCTCTCTCTCTCTCTGTTTAATTACACTTAATTAATCTTAATTAAGCCCTTCCTTAACCCCTACTTTTTTTCTCTTCCACACTAATCCAAACACTTATTTCAAAAAAAAAAAAAAAAGAAGCATTTTTCCGTTCTCTCCTTTTGCTTTCTCTTTATATGTATACACATAGCGCTCTCGCTCTTTAACCGAATCGATCAATTTTTTTCCTTTTTCTTTTAATTTTTTTTTGTAGGGTTACAGTTTTTGAATAAGATCGCTTGATCGAAACCCAAACGACGAGCAGCAGCAAAAGGTAGAGTTGCTTTGATCATCTTTAATGTACTCTGTTAGTTTATGTTTTTTTTTAATATAATTGGTAAAGTTTTTTTTTTCTTCCATTTTGTACCTAAAGAAACAGTCGAACTGCTTGCTATGTATGTATGTATGTATGTATGTAAAGTTGCAACCTTTGGGAGTGCAGTAGCTTTGCTTGTTTATGTGAACTGGTAAGTAATCTGTGTTTTAGTTTTGGAGTTGTTGCGAGTGTTGAATGATTCAAATGGATTTCGCGTTATTTTAGAATATTGGGATTTTCTTCCCCTGCTTTGGGTTATGCGTTGTGGTGATGGCTGTCGCTTTAGCGGAATTTTCAAGCAAACAACAGCGATGTAACTCTACTATCAATGGTGCTCTTTCTTTATCAACTGTGTTTAACCAACTTGTCCGAAGTTAAGCCATTGTCCTAGCTATGACCAACAAATTCTATACGGTTATAGAAACATTTTGACCAAGTATTACTAGTAACTTGGCAACTGGCAATGAAGAAAGTCCTCTTACAAACAAATTTACTGGCTAGGATTTTTAAAACTGAATTTTCTTTGGTTAAAAATACAGGACATGCCACATGTCTAGATTGTCCTTAATTTTTTTTTATTGTAACTGTTTAGTATGAATTGATTGAAATTATGAAGTTGTTTTGGTGGTTTGATTAAGAATTTGAGATATAAGTTCAGTTGCCATCAAGATCAAAAGTATTCATATTCTGAGTTTTCTGGGTTCTGGAAATCTATTTTTCTATTTCTAGTGTTTTTCATTTAGAATAGTAGTTTTTGTTAATGTACTTGTTGAAGCAGTTTTCTGGCAGTTTGTGCTGTCTTTCCGGCTTCTGGAAATCAATCTATTTGTTTTCTTTTGTAAAATGCTTAATTATTTATGTATTGCTAGGCATTAGAAGTGGTAGCATAAAGAATATCTTCCCAGTCAATCTAGACCGGTATGGATCAGCAAGGCCATGGGCAGACCTCTGCAACGGGTGTAGTTGGTACTGCAGCAGCAGTTCCATATGGTGTAACCACTTATCAACCAAATCAAATGATGGCAACCTCTGCTCCCGGATCAGTTGGCTCAATCCAATCCCCTACCCAGCCAGCAGGTCTCTCTGCCTCATCAGCTCAGCTGGCACAACACCAACTTGCTTATCAGCACATCCACCAACAACAGCAACAGCAATTGCAACAACAACTCCAGAGCTTTTGGGCAAATCAATATCAAGAAATTGAGCAGACTACAGATTTTAAGAATCATAGCCTACCATTGGCCAGGATTAAGAAGATTATGAAGGCAGATGAGGATGTGAGGATGATATCAGCTGAAGCTCCAGTAGTATTTGCTAGGGCCTGTGAGATGTTCATTCTAGAGTTGACATTGAGGTCGTGGAATCACACTGAGGAAAATAAGAGGAGGACACTCCAGAAGAATGACATTGCAGCAGCAATTACAAGGACTGATATATTTGATTTTCTGGTTGATATCGTCCCTAGAGAGGATTTAAAAGATGAGGTACTTGCATCAGTTCCGAGGGTTGGAGGTCCAGCTGATGGTCTTCCTTACTATTACATGCCACCTCAGCTTGCTCCACAGGTGGGTGCTCCAGGTATGACTGTGGGTAAACCTGTGATGGATCATGCCCTTTATGGCCAACACTCTCGCCCTTATGCTGGTCAGCAGATGTGGCCACCACAACAGCAGCCACCTTCAGATTCTTAAATGGGATGCTAATGGCTACTTGAAAGGCATAAAGGAGAATGCAAGTGAATTGACATAGTCTGCGATTGAAGTCTACATAGTATTAGTGTTTGCATTACAAGTTAATTACTCCTCTATATATAGTGTAACAGTTAAAAGATGCTTGTTATAGGGCCCATAGTTCTTTTTTCTTTCAACTTATAATTATTCTCATTTACATTGAGGATGTGAAACTCAAAAGTGCTGTAAAGAATTGGAATTGCATGGCCTTTTGTATGTGAATACCGAGGTCTATGGCTGTCTCATGTTATTCTCCAAGCTATAACCTGTTTCTTAAATTCATTTATCACAAATGCCAAATCTTTAGCATTAAAGTGAAAGAAAAATGATCATCTTTCTTCTTTTTAATAATGTAAGTTGAAGCTAATGGTTCTCGAGGGAATTTTCTTGAACATACTGTACTTATTCAAAGCAATTAATTCCTTGACAAAGTAGTCAGCTTTATTTGTGCAGCTGATGTTTCTGACCTGCCTGTACACATCTGTCCAGTATGAATGCATTCTCAACCAACTATGCAGACCGCATTTTCTCATGTTTATGGTGTTAATGTAAGTGTTTGGGACCCCCAAGGCAACCCTCAATCACTGTGCAAGAGGAAATCCTAAGTACCTGAAAGAAGCCATCCATGATAACCACCCAATCCAACAGATGGTAAATTAAAGATGCAAGAAGACAATACCCCATGCTTCCTAAACAAGGATTGGAAAAGCCTATTCAATCCGTTGAAGCCATAATTTTACAGTATGCTTTTATTAACATTGCATGGAAACACCAAGATCATTGTACATTACATTGAAGAAGAGTTTTGGCACAAAGTGTTTTTGTTGAGGAAGCAGTCTACCGAGTGGGTGCAGGACATAAGTGTGGACGTTATCAAGATGCTGGACAAATAGCCTCCAAACTGCAACAATAGAAGTATATGGTTAGATTGAAATTTTATTTCTCACTTTCAATTCATTCTAATCATAGGAGAGGTACCTTTGTCCCAAGCATTCAATGATATCAGTGGTGAGAGTTGACCTTTTCTGATGCTCAAAAGCAAGAGATGCAGCCTTCCTCAATAAAGCAGAGGCCGCAATGCAGCCCAACACAGTTGGATTTTTTGGACTGTATGATCCCATTTTTAATAAAACAACCAATGAACATGTAAAAGAGAAGATTAAGGAACCATAGCGATTAGCAAGTTACAGGAATATGAGACAATTCTCTCCAGTACTACCTGATGATTGGTTTCCCTTCAGTGGCTAACATATGTTGACGAGCCCAAGACAAAAATACCGCAACACTGGCAGAAAAGCCCCATGAAAGAAGAAAATTATTCTAAGCTATTGAAAGCTGCATGGTGGGAAAGATGCATTGCTCCAATAGAAAGGGTAAGAAAATAGGTCCAATGGAATGTACAATGCACAAGAAAAGCAAAAGGGATATTCATGAATTATTTTCCCCATATATTGGAAATAGATATTATAAAAATCAAAGGAATTATATAAATGTAAGATGAAATTTTAAGGATTCAATTACCTTCCAGAAAGTATATCACCTTGGCCACCACAGCGCCGTGGGGATCCATAAATTCCCACTGATTGGACTGCATAACACAGAGCATTAAAACACTTGCACAATTTCCCAACAAAAAAACAAAAAAAAAAACAATGGTGCTTCATAAATCACAGAAAGTCAACAATCAGAAAATGCACTTCTTTTGGCAAAAAAAAAGAAAAAAGAAAAAAGAAGATAGAAAGAAAAAAAATGCAAGTGGATTAAACTAAATCGATTCATAAGACTCTTTGCTGATATTTTGACATGCATAGGAAGATAGTGACCAACACAGAGTTTGGAAATGGAAAAAGAAATGTCAGAGGGCTTTGGGCTGCTAGATATGAGTAACAACACTGCATAAATGCAGTAGAATCATATGAATTAATATATTTAGCATAATAATTTTGCAAGTGAGGTTCCATACCTATTTCACCATCACTAATGAGGTCACACTTTCCTTTCCTTAAGATAGTTACACCACCAATCCTGACATAAGGGCACTTCAAATTAGAAAATTTTCAGAATAGTGCAATAAATTCCTTCCATTTGCAAAAAGGGGAAAAAAATAGACCATCTAATGACCAATTATTTACAAAATCATATACAAGGCATGGAATAAAGCAAATATTACACTAACAAATGAAAACCCAAAGAATGTGGTCCTAGTGCTAAAAATGGACACTTATCAGCTGCTATTTTCTATGCCACTCAATAAAGAGCACCTTAATGACTGATGCATAGTCACATTCACCCACTCCTTGGCATGTGCACGATAGCTATGAGCCTCAGACCCGCATTACACCTTAAACTTAACAAAATATTTTTACTAATTTTTAAATGCTAAAAGTAGAAAAAACCAATAACCTATTCAGAGATAGAGTTATCGTTCATCACATCAGATATCAATTTCCATGATACACAAATGCTTTAGACTATAAAAACAGAATGACAGATGGCAATTTGATCTGTCCTCCATACCAATAGATCTAAATGGATAAATTGGTTTTCTTTTGTGACCAATGTGTTGAATGTAACCTATATGTAGATTGAATCTCAATAGTCTGACCACCGTCAAGTAAACCCATATACACACCAGTTTGAATCTCAATAATGTCCATATATTTACAGATGAAAATGAAACTTAGTATCTCTGAGGCTTTCAGAACAACATGTTCAGATCCTATTTGTTCAAGATAATAAATATCTCAATAATGATAATACGTCTTGCTTGTGTGCTTTGAATCTATACACTGAGGAAAAAAGGGAACTTGCAAAAGAAATATACCCTTTGCAAAGAGAGAGCAGCTCCCCATGAGTGTCTTGATCATTTACGTCACAACCTAGAACTTTCTGAACCAGGCGCTTGTATTCATTCACATTTGGAGTTAAGACAGCTAAGGGATAGCCACTAACAAGGTCAACACTGTTTGTTACAAGGAAGAGTCCATCCTATGAAATACCAGGTAATAAACAGAAAATCAACGGCAAATGCTATAAACATTAACAAAAAAAAAAAAAGGGACAGAAACCGTTATGTCAAGCATGTAGCTTCACCAGACCATGTGCATAGTACGTACCCCATCTACAACTATTGGAACATTTGATTGTCTTGCATGCTTCATGATTTTGCTGACACATTCCTGAACATGACGTGCAAGGGGTTAGAATAGTTGCAGATATTCTGTGACTGGAAGTATAAGTTTGCCAGAGTAGAAAAGATGGTGCAAAATGAAAGTCATTTACAAAAGAGCTATTTATGGATCCATGCAGAAACCAAGAATATTTGCACTGGAAAACACTAAGCCTGTCTACCATTTCAGAACTCAAGCAGGAATTAAAATTTCAACTTGAAGTTTGCAAAACTTGTACCTCAAAGAACACATCACTTGGACTTACCTATCTCTGAATCATTTTCTAAGAAAACAGGTTGGAAGATACAATCAAGACTTGATATTTCATTTCACATTAAAGAGGGAAGAAGCGAAGAAGCCATTCTTCCTTAAGCTTAAAATAAATATTTGACATTCCACAAAGGCTTTGCTTGGCTTTAAGAATATGCATGACAATGCTGGGTCAATGAACAAAGCATAGCATTGCATAATTTCTCTACAACCAAAGCCAAACGGTACTGTGACCCTTCAAAGGATGGTTGAAGCACATTCATCATACAATTTTGTTCATGCTACACCAAGCAAAAGAAAACAGACATGTTTATGAGCAATGCACATATATATAACTCCTCACAAGCATGCATGTTCAACACCATTTGTACAATAAGGTACTACTGCCATATTGCATATCCATGAAAGCACATAGCAAAGTTGTCACAACAAGAATCTGGAAAGAAAACTGCAATAATACATGGACATTCCTTGGGGAGAATTAAGAATAGATTGAAAAGCTGCAATTCCTCATCCACAATTAAGATTAGATTGAAAATGATTTAGGTATTCAGAAATCAGAATGCTTATGCATGTATCTTAAGTCATATTAACAATGAACATGAATTTTGATAAGTTAATGAGAAAAGCAAACCAGAAGAAATGGGTCCCTTCCAAGGCCTGGACCAATAACCAGACAATCAAATCTTTCCATCCATTTATCAAACTCAGCAAGAATCTTCTGTGAGACATATCTTCTACCCTCATCGTCCACATTGCTTTCCCACCAACATAGCATACCAATCAGAAATTAAGCCAATCAATATTCAAAGATTAACTTGAAGTCAGAGAGAGATACCTAATACTATAAGACTCTTCTAAAATGGGGTGCACTATTAATTCAGGACTATAACTTTTTATTACTGTAGCAGCACCTTCTGTACAGAAAACATGCGACAAATCTGCACCCTGCAAGAGGAAGAAAAATATTCACATTCAATCAAACTACGGGGATGTTAGTAGATGAAAACAAACTAAGCATTTTCTATGAGGAAATCTACAATAGAGGCTACAATCTTAGAATGGAACCAGATAGAACATAAGGCTAGCAAAAAAAAGAGCAAAACACTAACAATTTTCAAAGCTGAAATAGCAGCAAAGTAAGGTGCACCGGTGTATTCACGACAACCTCCAATAACAGCTATCTTCCCTGCTCGAACAAAAATGGGATTCCCATATCAAATTCATTTGGGTAAATAAAACAACAAGCATTACAGAAACACCATTCTAACCTTCTTAAAACCTCTAATAACTTCAACCACCGCCCTTAACAACAAAACCAAGAACCATCAACAACCAAAAATGACAGTAGTAACTTTGTCCTGTGCGCTCTTACCAGCTTGGCCTTTATGCCTGGTTGGGTCAAGGGATGGAATAATTGCCCTCAAAACATTCTCAGAATCAGCCTCTAAAGAAGCTCCTCCGCTAAAGCATTTCATTCCTTCCATTCTTTTCTGATGTGTGTGATCACTGTACCCTCTAAGAGACCTTATCAAAAACTGCTGCCTCCTTAAAACAGCTGATGAAGCTACTGATGAAAACCCAGAATTCATTCCATGCTTAACAATCATCAGCAATCAAGCAATCTATTAAAAAGGAACCACAACAAAAAGGATAATCGACTATTAAAAAGAAATAAGTAAACAATTATTCCAATTAACAAATACTGATCTTGATTTGAACAAGAATCTATTTTAAACACCGAAAACAATTATGACCACTGGCAGAAAAATAAAAATTAAAACTTTTACCAGAAATTAACAGTATCTGTGTAGTAGAGATGAAGATAATCATCTATGGCCATCAGCTTTAAATTTTTTTCCCTTTATATTTTAAGAATTTTGGATTTATAACACGCCATCTTTACTTATCCGCCGTTGGATTGGGTTGGTCAAAACAGGGTGCCACCGATTAGAATGTCCAACCCAAACCGAGAGGGAACGACGTCGTTGAGACCATGTCCGGAACCTAGAAAAGTTTAGCAAATCTCTAGATAGGGCAGAGCAAAAATAAAAAATAAAAAAGAGAGGGAAAAAGGAAAAGAATGAAGGATAGAGCAAGGGCCAATGCAGTGAGATCAGCCATAGTGGTGATCGGATCCCTGGCATTCGGGTACTTGACCCTACAACTCGTGTTTAAGCCTTTTCTTCAAAAAGCTCAAGAACTTGAAGCCCTCCAACAACCTTCTCAATCTTCTTCTACTTCTCAAAAACAAGAATCCCCAACTCAGCATTCATAAAACCCAGGTATTATTTATAGTTATTGAAGAAAAAGTTGAGATTTTGGTGCGAGTTGATCACTGTTTATTCTGTTTTCCTTTGTTAAGTAACTCGATTTGAATCTCTTTCTTTGATTTTATTTCATTGATTAATGGAACCCTTTCTTTTTCTGATGAAAATTTGATCTTTGAGCTTCAATTATCAGCTGGCATTGCTAAGTTGTTTGTGTTCATTATGTGTTTGAATCCCATAAAAATTCATGTTTTTATTTAGTCCTGTAAAGTTTTAACGTATTGTTAAGTTTTGTAAATTGATTATCTTTATTTCCTTTTAGTTTCTTGTTTTGGTAGATGGATAAAGGAGAAAATTGGGAAGTGAATAATGAAGAACAATGGATGGAGAATTGGGATAGACGGCGAAGAATGGCTGTAGCTCAAGTGCTTTGTTATGTAGTGCATGCCATATGTGTGTACCATGTGCATTACCGTAGATATATTAATGTGCCTGGAAAGTCTTCAAAATGCAAGAAACGAAAGGCTACTATGTGGGGGAGAGAGTTTAAGAAAATTAGGGACACAATTAAAGATGTTACTGAGCCAATTCCAGAGGGAAATGCTGTTAGGAGAGAGTCCACGGCCATGTTGACTCTGAAGAAGTTGCTTTTAAAGATTTGGTGCACATTGGAGTTGAGAAGCACTTAGTCTATGGTGCTTACAGCTTTCTAATTGAAGATCATGCGAGGGTGAGAGTATTCTTTGGTTTCCCAGTTGAGGAGCGTGAAGATATTCTAACACAGATGATGTATGAACCCGAGGACCCTCCACGCTTGAAAAGTATTTAAATGAATAAATGGTGGTTTAACTTCTTGCTAGCTTTATGCTATTTTTTTTACCCTTTTCCCCTTGGACTCATTCAAAGATGTCATGTTTATGATTTTGGAAGTTACCATTTACATTGTGGTTGCTTGTTGTGGATGATCTTGCGTTAAAAACCAAGAGTTTTTTTCTGTAGATAATGCTGCTCGTGTAAGATTTCTTGTGCTCTTTGTTGACTTTGGAACTCATTATGTTACTTTTGAATTATTTTTAAATGCCTTGATGTGTCCTTAAACAGAAAAGTGAATGATCTGCCCATGACCTTTTTATATGCAATTGATGTTCCTTCCACGTCAGGATTATATGGTTCTATCTTCATTACTGTTTCTGGAGATGTTCACCTTCCAGTCTTTTTGTGGCTAACCAAGTATGAAAGACTTTCAGGATGAGATCTCACCGTGATTATACGTCCATTTACATTCCGTTCTTTAACCAAGTAGGCAAGACTTTCAGGATGAGATCTCACCGTGATTATACGTCCATTTACATTCCGTTCTTTAACCAAGTAGGCAAGACTTTCAGGATAAGATCTCACCCCCTTTATACATCCATTCACATTCCATTCTTTTTGTGGCTAACCAGGCAGAATAGGCTTTCAGGATAACATCTCACCCTCATTATACATCCACATGAAAGGCAAAAGAAAAGAAATCTTTTTGTCTCAGACATGAATCCGATATTCTCTCATTTCATCATAAAATTTTGGATGAAATAACATTTTGGAGCCAGTTGATGTTTGGTAACCTATTTATTAGTGTTATGACAATTGTTACTGAATTCATTGCTAATAATTGTTTGGGCTTCAAGGTCATAATTAGTTGGAACTTAGTAGATAGTTCTAAAAGTTTTTATGGCAATGTGAACAACCACAGAAATAGGGTGACAGGGATGCAGGCACCCATGCCAGTAGTGGGGATTGTTGATTCATCAGAATCATCACCGAGGCGTGTGAAATTTTCACATTTCAACATCAATGTGAACGTTTTAAATTTGCATAGCTAGTTATTAAATTGTTTGCTATAATAACTAAAATGTAATGGAGTTTGAGGAATATCATTCATATTGTAGTATGATGTATGGACTAATGGCTCAATAAGTATATACTTTCAGGTCAAAATTTGGGAAAGCAGAAGCCAGTGTGCAAATGTAATTTAATCAAACAGGATTTGGTTGTGCTTTTAATGAGATAGGTGAAACTGCATTAATTTTTGGCTTTGTAGTCGCCTTTGTTCACATTACGTGTCTTAGCCAATTAAATGAAGATGCTGCCAAATAGAACCAGCAATTATTTTCTGGTTTTGCATGGAGGTGTATAGGATTTAAACATAAAGAGGACATGAAAGAATCTTCCAAAAACTGCACCTAGGGTCAGAAAAGAACAACTTCTCTGATAGGGAACGGGTGAGAATTGAGGAAAAGGAAAGAATAATATGAGAAGCAACTGTCTCAGTCTCTCCTATCTATAAATTTCATCATACTAATCTTACCAACTTGAGAATTCTCTTACCAAATTCAGTGTTATTATAACTGTTGAGATATTCCTTGAGAACCGTCCTATCAAATTGAGTAATATTAAGTTAGATACGATAATGTGAATGGAAATCCGGGGAAGTTCCAAGGCTTTGGCATAAAGGGCAAAAAAAAATAAAATAAAAGCAAAGGTACAGTGTAGAAACTCTTACTTTGGAGCTCCAATGCATTGGCTTAAGAGTAAAAAAGAATAAAAAGATGCGATCACATTGGACAAGTGGGCGCAAATTACTCTTGAAATTAAGTGTAGGAGACAACAAACAAGGATTGGGATTTGGGGGGCATTACAAAATGGGCCAAAATTAATCAAATATTATGGAAAAATTAATGAGGGCATTGCTGTTACGTTATGCTGTTGATGGGCTTTATTCTGCCCCAGACAAGTTCCACGTGACATTCCTTGGATTTCTTAATCAATTTCTCACATACATCACAAGATGACAAGAATGATACTACTGCGTTCAGCTCTACTAATCAGACTCACCCCTTGTTATCGAATGGAAAAAGGAGTCTGAACCAACATGAAAGGCGGGAAAAAAATACGAATATACTTGAAAATCAACCGACATATTCTTCACTTGCTCAATTTTTTCTTTTAATTTTGCAGTAGCCTCTTCAATGGCAAGATACTTTCCACTTTCAAAAAGGGAAAAAGTGTGTCAAAATAAAAGAAAAGACTATCATCTGCGTAGCATTGAATGATGCAGTTGAGGGGTTGTGGCTTACTCCTTGGCCTGAAAGTTAGATGGTCAAGATTTGAAGGTCCCTCCAACCCCAACCCCAACCCAGCTCTTCCTACTCCTTGAAGGGCACTCAATAAAGAAAGAGTTCATCACTTTAAGCCACCATTTGGCAATGGCTCAGGGTAAGTGCTGCAGCATTACTTGCACAAATGTTTGATCAAATTCTCTCTTCCCCATTTCCCAGGATTCTCATTGATATTGAGTACAAGAAACAATGAACAAAGACATGTTGTGCTATCAATCCAAATGACTCACTAAAAGTGAGTGTCAACCAGTAATTTAAAGTTTGAAAAAGACCTAGAAAATAGAATAGTATTTGTAATGTGAAAGAAAAATAATTTTTCGGCGCAACAATAAGGCTTTGAATAAATACCATTTCTTTCAATAAGACCCGATTTTTATTTTTTAGTGGTCGGTGACCTTACATAAATAGACTAAACGCCCTTACATCACGGCTCATTGAAAGCAGGAAAATTTAGCGACAAAAATAAAAAGTTTATAATTGTAATATAATTAATAATATTATAACTATAATATGACTCTAATTAAATATTACAATCTAATAGTATTATATTATAACTCTAATTAGATCATTTATATAATAATTATTAGATCTAAGAGATAAAATAATTTATTTGCTTGTGATCTGTTTTTTTTTTTCAAAAAAAGGGCAAGAGTGGCACATTTTTTGTGACACACAAATGGTTATAAATCAAATAGAGAGGGCCTGCAAAGGCACTTTAAAACCTGTACTTTGAAGGGCCCTTTAGAAACCCTGTCCTTGTTAGTATTGAAGTTTTAGGGTTTGGGTTAGGTGTCACATTTTCAATGCTTTGGGTGGGTTAAGGCTGTGATATAGGGTCTCATAATGAGCGAAGAAGGGGGCTATCTAGCCAAAGATTTACATACAAAATTCCACACTAATCTTATCGAGTGCTTTCATTGCCATCGTTGTTGTCTAGAGTCCGCTGTAATTAACCGATCAGCATCCCTGTAAGGAGCAACACAGTCACGATCTTTCTTTGCTCGTGAGCTACACGAACCAATTGGAATATTGAAAGAAACCTGGGCAAATTCTCTTATAAGGAAATGTATTGTGCACGTACTCAATATAAGGAGTGGTATTTGGTCCTATCCGTTATCCTTAGTGATACAAATCAAGTCCCCACGCCTCCCACTAAAGCCTCAAAAGTGAACTCCCCTTTATACCCATGCTTTTCAAAACCAAAATCTCTCTCTCTCTCCCCATTTTCTCTTTTGAGCTCGGAAGGTTTTGGCTTCTGATTCTTAAACTTGTAATGAATCCGTTTTACCAGTAGCTTACTCACATATTCTTATCACCATTATTCTATTCACCAAACTCAAATGTTTTTATCTATTTTCCTTCCTATCTCTCTCTCTAAAATAAAGTAAACTGAAAAAGAGAAGACAAGAAGAAAGTATATAACTCCACCATGAATGCTGCCTTGCTTCCTTGACACCCATTTTTATTGCTTTTTTTTCGTTTTTCTCTTTCTCTGTGTAAGCCCATCATTCATAACTTAACAAAAACTGACCTACCAAGCAAAGAAGCCAAAAGCAAAAACATGGTTCAACACTGTTGGCCATGAATGCTATTTTGCTTGAAAAGCACACCTCTATATTCTCTACACCTTATCCCCTCCCCCCTCGTTTTTCTTTGCTGTTCCTTTCTCAGGTTTTTCATCAGTTTTAGCAAAGAAACAATACCCAGATTCCAAAATTTCATATATATATAAATTTCAAATGTGTAAAAGTCCATCTCAACAAGACCATGAAACCATGCCAATTTTTGAAGCTTTTAAAAAGTTCAAGCGTTTGAGACTCTTTGAGCCGTCTTTGGGGGTTCTTGGCTTCTTCTTTGTTGCTGTTTGCGTGATTTGTAGTTTCTTTTACTTGGATTACAGAGCTGTGGCTAGAGGGTATAGAGTTCCTAGTCAGTCAAAGAGATTTATGTGGCTTAAACTTGATGGGTATTCTTCGAGTGAGATTAAAAAAGTTGATTTCTTGAGCCAGGAAGGTGAAGGGTGTGATGTGTTTGATGGTGATTGGGTGTGGGATGAAAGGTATCCTCTTTATGAATCCAGAGATTGCAGCTTTCTTGATGAAGGATTTAGGTGTACTGAAAATGGAAGACCAGATTTGTTCTATACCAAATGGAGATGGCAGCCTAAGCATTGTAACCTTCCCAGGTTCTTATTTTTCTTGATTCTTTAAAATTTTCATTCTCTTTCAATTTTTTGGTTGCTGATGAATTGATGGAAAAATAATAGAAATCAAGGAAATCATGATTATTGTTAGAGCTTGATTTACGAGAAAAGTTTTGGGTCTTTTTATTGAGCTGGAAGCACTAGAAACAGAGACCATGAAGATTGAGTGATTTTGATATGTATGTTTTTTATTAATTTTTGTTGGTTTAGTCTACTTGTGGTGTTCTCATTGGCAATAATTTCTATGCTACCTTACAAGTAATTTTTCTTTGGTTTTTTCCGTTTGTCCTCTTAGGTTTAATCATAAAGCTTTAGAAATTGTCTGTGCAATGAAAATGACAGCCTTTTCAATTTTCTTTTTCTTCCTAATTAATTTCACTTCTTCTCCAGGTAGATTTACATAGCAATTTGATTGAGAGATGGTCAGACTTAGTGCCAATTTGAGTGTGGTTTCCCGTGATTCATTAAAATTTTGTCTTTTCTTTCTTTGGTCCTTTGTTTCCAGCCAATTTCATCATTGTTCGTTTTTGTTTCTGTTTCTGTTCCTGTTCCTTTCTTATAGTTTTGTGGTCATTTTCTATCGTAGATAAGCCTCCCTCGTGAACATATAAGGATTTGAAGCTTTTTAAACAATCAATACAAAACTGGCTTCTCTTGGTAGTAATTGGAAATGGTTTGTTCTATATTAACGGGGATTTTTATTTTCAATATAACTTGGTAAATTACCTTTCACCACTATTCAAAAAATTAGTTGATAATTTCTACTGCATTTCTTGTGTTATTACAAGTTTTGTTTGAGGTATCAGATTTTATTGACACTCTTTTGATGACATTCTTTTAATAATTTAAATTTCATTTCTGACTTTTATTCCTTACAAGGTTTGTGATACTTATCTTGTATTTGTGGCTGCTAACTCATCTTTGATTCTTTTCCTCTTTCTAGTATTATTTCTCAATTGCCAATGGAAAATAGAAGGATTGGAGATACTTGATTATGTTTGTTGTTTGTTCATTAAGGTTTATCTATTCATTTGTTTTAGCTTTATTGATAAGACAGATTTGATGGAAAAGTGATGTTGGAGAAGTTGCGAAACAAGCGATTAGTTTTTGTTGGTGATTCAATTGGAAGAAATCAATGGGAATCCCTCCTCTGCATGCTTGCTTCTGCTGTTCCCAATAAAGATTCGATATATGAAGTGAACGGCAGCCCAATTACAAAGCATAAAGGGTTCTTAGTATTCAAGTTCAAGGATTATAATTGCACCGTGGAGTACTACAGAGCTCCCTTTCTTGTCCTGCAGAGCAGGCCTCCCGCTGGATCTTCACAAAAGATCAAGACAACACTTAAATTAGATCAAATGGATTGGAATTCTATTAGGTGGAAAGATGCAGATGTGTTGGTCTTCAATACTGGGCATTGGTGGAATTATGAGAAGACCATACGAGGGTAAACTATTTCTTTTGTTCTTGTTAAAATCCTTTCTCATTGTGTCTATATCGTTGATTTTTATGTCAAATCAATGAGCATAGACTAGGTTAGCTTTTGATACTATAAAAATTCCATTAAATCAAAACATGTTTGGGTGGGTATTTGGTTTATATTGTAGTAAATAGTAGTATTATATCTATGGTTAAAAAGAATAGAAAAATATCTTCCAATGCAAAAGTAATGAGGATGAGTGGCTTAAGCAAAGTCTTTTTCAAGCATGCTATGGTGTCCCAAGCAAACAGAAAAATTGGATGACTGAATGGCCTCCTGGAAGGAATATGAGAGTCTGTAACAGCTTCTTCCATCATGGGGATGCCTACCATATCAATGACCCCTAGCTGCATATTTGTAGATTAGGATAGTGGAGGGCCATTATGGTTGATATTCATAATGTGAGATTTTGGGTTGTTAATTGAATAATAAGATGTGGTCCTGTGACAGCTCAACAACTTTGCTTTGAAAAGAGCTTCTTTCTGTGGTTAAGCATCTTTTTTTTTCTTTCAAAGATATGAGCAACACTTCAGTACTTGCAATCATGAACTCTGCTTCTGTCTTAGTAGGACCTTTCATCTCATGTTTTTCTTAGGAAATTTAAATGCAAAGTACTGTTGGGTAAAGGATGTAGCTGCCAATTGTAATTACTCCTTTTGATATCTGAGAGGGTCCCATCTAAATTTAAATGTGACTAAACAGAGAAGGTAATTTGTGGCGTTGAACTTTGTGGCTTGCATGGGTTGGTTTTAAATGATTTTTCAACATTTAACAACAATGGACCCTACATTTTGTCATTGATGATTTGGGTTTGCATGTAAATCCACTCCATGGATACTGGATGTGACCTTTTAGAATTTTTTTCTTATGCATGCAAGGGGGGAAGTATGAAAGAGAAAGCCAATTGTCAATAGAAATTGAGAATCAGTGCTCGCAGTAATCATATATGCTTGAACTAGGTGGTAGTACCATGACCTGATCATGACCTGATCTTAAATTTCCATTTTGACGGTCAGGGGATGTTACTTTCAAGAAGGGGAAGAGGTCAAATTGGAAATGACAATAGATCATGCATATCAAAGGTCCATAGAGACTGTGATGCAGTGGGTACATAATGAGGTGAATACAAGCAGGACCAAAGTCTTTTTCCGCACATTTGCACCTGTACATTTCAGGTTTGTTTTAATCTTACAGTTGATTTACTGCTAATATCTATTGCATGCTGCTCATTTATACGTCCGCTTATGTAATTAACATTCTCTGGACACCTTTTTTAGTATTTTGTTCTCCTGGAAAGAATTGGCACAGGTGGAGACCTGGGAGAAGGTGTGGGTGGGATCTGAGATGGACCTTGGTTATAAGAACTTGGATGTCAATAATGAAATTTCTGGGGTTTTCCAACTAATACTAGAAATATCAATTCTCTTGTCAAAATAATAATGTATATGCACTTGATTGATGGATTAATTCTTATGCTGCATTCCGTCTGCGTTTGAGGCCATGTTTAACCATCAAATATTTAAGGTTGAAAGTTGATCCTGAAGTATATACCACATAATTCTTTTTCCTTTGTCCAACATGAAACTATTTTTTGGTCTCGCTTCTGATATGCACATTCATATGTAGTTCTACATGCCTGCATTAATGCCACTTGTTATGCATCTACAACAAACCTGACTCATCTGAGAAAGAGTCAAAACCTTGTTTTTGCCTTGTTAAGTAGATTTTATGGGCAATTGTGCATTCTATGGGATTAGCTAAATTTCTGTAACTTCGCAGAGGAGGAGATTGGAAAACTGGGGGAAGCTGCCACATGGAGACACTGCCAGAGCTGGGGACATCGTTGGTGCCATCTGAAACTTGGGAACAATTCAAAATAGTCAGTGGTGTGTTATTGGCTTACTCAAATGCATCACGGGCAATGAAATTTGACATATTGAATGTCACTTGTATGACAGCACGAAGGAAAGATGGCCACTCATCTCTGTACTATTTGGGTCCCAAGGAAAGCCCTGCACCACTTCATCGGCAGGACTGCAGTCATTGGTGTCTGCCCGGAGTGCCTGATGCATGGAATGAACTACTCTATGCAGTGTTCCTTAAACATTATATTAATCATACATTCAACTCATCAACATACGAAGCACAGGTTTGATTGAGATGAAGCCTCTAATTTATACACCTATACGAACAGATGCACAGAAATGACTCGGACTTCCCCACAAAGACAAAATGGGAGATAGTTTAGAATGAATTTTGCCATAGTTCAAGGGTAAATTTCAAAAGTGGATCAATGATTTTGGCAGTGTTTGATTATGAAGTAAAACTTTATTGTTTTTTTTCCCATTTGGCTAGATAGTTGCTATAGATTCAAGGAGCCCCAATTTCAAGGGCAGTTAGTGGGCACGGATTCTGCCTGTGGGAATAAAGCTGTAGGACAAGTTCACACATGAGCATCCTGTTGAGATCATCTGACATATTCCTTGGGAAAGAAAATGTAATTATATTCCTTTTTTTTTTTGTATTTAACTTGTATAATGAATCAAAATTATTAATCACTAGACAGTTGGTGAGCACTAATTCTAGTGCCTTGTGATATTCAGATGGTATGACTATGCTGGCATGACCCTGTTGCTTTTCCTAATTTATTAAGCATAATAAGCCATATTGAACCAAACCAAGGACATTTTCCAATTAAAGTAGTGAACGTAGTGGGTTAGGGTAGTTTACCAATTAGTATCTGGGAAAAATTGTTGATTTACTGGTACTAATGGTAATTGGCATCAGGGTTCAAGAACGGGTTGAAGTGGGTGATACTGTTGGCTAATGAAAATATTATAGGTTGATTTCCTTTCCATTTTTCTCTGCCCTCTTTTGCTACAAGAGAAAGAACAGTGAACACTATGATTAGAAATTTAGGGTCTCTAGTTCAACTTTAACCGACCAATCCCTCGATTTTCAAATCTATACAACCTGGACTCTGCCATCATTGAGGAAGAGTTTTTCTTTAATCTTTCCAAGGATATAAATAGGATGTTAGACCTTTAGGTGGCAAGCTAATTCTCTCTAGAAGAACTTATAGATCTTACATTAAATGCGCACAGTCTACTCCAATGGTAGTTTTTAGTTTTTACTTATTTCTGCAGCACCAATTTGTAAGAAGGAAACAAGAAAAGGTCAAAAACCTAGGCAGCAAAAGAGCAGCACAAGAACAATGGGCCAAAGGGTCTAGAGGGGCCCTTAAACGGGATGCAACGGATCAAACAACACCACCCCAAATTTACTTCTGGATTTGGCCCCTAACCCATTTCTATTTCTGCCAAAACAATTTCATTTATTGTCCTCTTGAAACAAACGATTTACAGAAAATATGAAAACCAATTGATCCAGAAAAAAAAGGGAAAAGAAAAGAAATTTGTTGGGTGACTGAAGAGCGAAGAGCAAGGAGGCCTGAAATCCGAACTCCAAAGGCCATCAGAGCCAAGCGTAATTTTCAAGCTACGTTTCACTTAAAAAGACCATCTTTTTTCTGTTTTGGGTCCCCAGTTTATAAATCAAAAACCCCTCCTAAAGAACCTTAAATCTTCCTAAAAAATGGCGGACGCAGCACCACCAAGTAAATCAAGAGACCTAGACAAGCTCCTTCTCCGACCAGGAAACCTCGTTGGCCCGAGCTTCGAGCCTGGCGTTCAAGTATAATTCTCTCGCTTTCTCTCTCTCTTTGAAATTTTTACGAACGGTTCATTTTGAGCGTTTTGGGTATTTGCAGTTAAGGGATGATTTACAAGAATATGCGAAAGTTTTGGTGGTGGGAGCAGGAGGATTGGGATGTGAGCTGCTTAAGGATTTGGCTCTCTCTGGTTTTAAAAATCTTGAGGTCATTGATATGGACCGGATTGAAGTCACCAATCTCAACCGTCAATTTCTCTTCAGGTTTCTTTTTAATTTTTCGCCTACCTTTTCTAGTAATTTTTTTGGGGTTCAATTCTTGATTTAATTAGCTACTACCGTGAATTGGTATGATGTGATTAAATTGATTGTCGAATTAGGACCAGAAATTCGCTAGCACCTACTGTTACATAATTTTAGTGTTTGTTAGTGGAAGTCTTAGGTTCAAATCATAGGACAGGAGTGGGTTACTTAACTTACTATCGGCATGAGTCTGATGAGCTTTCACATCTATCAAAAAGAGAAAGAAGGAAAAACAAAGCACGGAAAGATTCATGGGTGTCTAGTGAAAGATTGGCAATGCATTTTGTTATGAAGGTTTTCTCACGAGCTAATTATGAGCAGCGTTGAATTTCCTTTAGTGCATTTTTACTTGATTATTGCCTCTGAAGCTTAAATGTCTACTTTGTGTCTGCTATTTAATTTATATTTGGAACTGGAAAGTTTAAATTAGTGTTATTTTGGGTGTTAATACTTGTAGGCTGGAAGATGTTGGTAAGCCAAAGGCTGAAGTGGCAGCAAAGCGTGTCATGGAAAGAGTTAGTGGTGTGAATATTGTGCCTCATTTTTGCCGAATTGAGGACAAAGACATTGAATTTTATAGTGACTTTAATATTATTGCCCTTGGTCTTGATTCCATTGAGGCTCGGAGCTACATTAATGCTGTGGCTTGTAGTTTCCTCGGTGCGTGTCTTCAACCAATTAAAAGCTGACTGTATCTACTTGAAATTTGTTTTGTATATCTATTATATTAGGCCTAGGACATTTAAATTTCAAATTCTTACATTTGGGATATCTTGGAATGTATCTTGATGTGAGGGTTTGCAAAAATACTTGAATACTCTAGGTTCTTTTCATAGCACGATGATAGTTATAGAAGGGTAGTAGATTACACACAGCCTCATGGCATAATGCTTTCCATGCTTATATGAGGTGTGAATATCCTGAGAGCTCACAACTGTGGCATGATTCTCAACATAATTCTTTTAAGTCACTTCGGACATGCTTAATCCCTTAATACCTGCCATTTAAGGAGGAGTGAGTTCTATAACTTGACATTTGACAGATAATAAGAAGCAGGTTTCTGGTAATCATACCATTTGCTTTTCTTTTTGGTAGCATGAATTCTGAGCTAGGCATCTGATTTTTTATCTCCTCTCCTTTAATGTACCAACATTTAGTTGTCAAGGTGACTTTCTGTATTGAATTGGGGCTAATGTTTTGCCTCTTTGTTTTCTGTTATTTAAGAGTATGATTCTGACGACAACCCACGAGAAGAAACAATGAAGCCTATGGTAGATGGTGGGACTGAAGGTTTCAAGGGCCATGCTAGGGTGATTGTGCCAGGGGTCACACCTTGCTTTGAGTGTACAATCTGGCTTTTTCCTCCTCAAGTGAAGTTTCCTTTGTGTACTTTAGCAGAAACACCCAGAAATGCAGCTCATTGTATTGAATATGCTCACCTAATTAAATGGGATGAGGTAATTCAAGAATTAGTGTCTTCTTTGTCACTTTCTTGAATAGCTTTCATGTCAGTTGATTCTGATATTTCATGACAGTTTTTGTTTTCCCACCTTATAGGTTCACAGTGGAAAGGCTTTTGATCCAGATAACCCAGATCACATGAAGTGGGTCTATGATGAGGTTAATTATACAAATCTTTATAGCAATGCTTTTCTTTAAGTTGGTTTTGCTTTTGATTCTTTCATTAACGCCACTCAAATATCACAGGCTGTCAAGAGAGCAGAGCTTTTTGGGATTCAAGGAGTTACTTATTCTCTTACTCAGGTATTCTTGGAAGCTAAAGTTTGACTTATATTTGCTTGATTGCTGTATTGCTACTTCTGGTGTTCTATATAATTCCAAAAGAAAAAGTTAATGTTTTAAGTTGTCTAACTTATCAATTTGGTTTTTTAGTAATATGTCTTTTTAACGACTCTTCAATATTTCATACTTCTCAACTATGTATGATAAGCAAATGGCATTCTGATACCAGATTTAAAGTACTAATTATCATTGGTTAAAGTAGAAACAGTCACGTTTGAGTGTCTTCTCCTCATTGATTATAGATGCTCCCTCTTTGTTCTAAATAGTATACAAAAGAATAATAGTTTTTCTTTGTCGCTCACAGGGTGTTGTGAAAAACATCATACCAGCTATTGCTTCCACCAATGCAATTATTTCTGCTGCATGCGCTTTGGAAACCTTGAAGATTGCTTCAGGATGCAGTAAAACTCTATCAAACTATCTTACGTATGTCCAAGACTCTCTCTTTCTTTGAGGCATTCTCATATTGGAACTTGTGATTAATTGGTCACAACATTTGAATGGCTTTGACTCTGGGTATGGTGCTTGTGTCACTTATTTTCCATTTAGGATGCATAAATGGAATATTTTAGAAGTGCAACCACAACGATGGTAGCAATTTTAGAATCTCTGGATCTTGGCAAAAGATAGTGAGATGAAGGGGGGTATAGGCTCTCTGAAACGATGCAAAAAAGTTGATTCTTTGTTATGATGACTTGATTGTCAACAGCACATTGTAGAGATTAATACAATCAACAAACTTGATATTTGCAGTTGGATGAACAATTTCTTGTTTCAATCTTTTATCTGGCTTTAGAACTGTCATATTCGTTTCTTTATTTCTTTATTATTTTGTGTTTTCATGTTGGCCATATATTGGACTTCAAAATCCATTGTCAAACTTGTGTACTGCTTTTGTAGGTATAATGGTGTTGAAGGTCTTCACACGAAAGTGACCGAATTTGTGAAGGACAAGGACTGTCTTGTCTGTGGTCCAGGTGTTCTTGTTGAGCTGGATACTACAGTTACACTACAAAAGGTTAACTTTCTGCTTCTTATGGACCTGACTTTATGGTTTTGCTTGAGTCAATTTTAGTATGTTGTTATATTTATGCCTTTTCCTTTATTCAATTTGTGTGGAAGCAGTTTATTGATATGCTAGAGGAGCATCCTAAGCTGCTCATGTCCAAAGCGTCAATCACATATCGAGGGAAGAATCTATACATGCAGGCACCTCCAGTTCTGGAAGAGATGACCCGATCAAATCTAAGTTTACCGCTATATGACCTCATGGATAAAGTCCCAAAAGACATCCTCCATGCGACTGGTACAATCAACAAGGACAACAAAAAATCTTCTGGTTTAAGAAAATTACGTGTCATTTTTAAGGGGATCGATGGGGTTACAGATATGGATATGGCTGGTGGTGCATGATCATAATAATAGAAATGATCATTTTACAGTATAATCTTCTTGTCAATTGTTTCAATCCCATTTTACAGTATTTGGAGAAGAAAATGTGTCTAGGTCGCAGTTACTGTTACATTTTGAACTTCCAAGATGCCAATTGCTTCCAAATGGTATATTTAGCTTGAAGGTTCAAGTCTTCATCAGATTTACCTCCTTTTATTTAATGCAATAATGAAACTGAAACTATGGAAAAGAGAATCTTATATGGAGAGAACACGAAGATTGATACTCCAAATTCTTCAAATGGGGCATGTCCCCTCTGCCAGCCAGCAAAAAATGTGGACCCTGGACCGACATAACACCTTAATTGAAGTTCTATCTAGCTTTCCTTTGATAGATTGAAAGACTACCTACAGCTATTCTCTGAAGTGTCATGAATCTTTGTTCATCAGTTAATGCCCTATTTGAACCACCCCATGTAGGCCACAGATCCCCTACCCCCTCTATCCTCTTAACCTCAAGATGGTGAATTTCCTATTCACTTGTTATTTGGTTTTTGATCCGATAGAGTGGTGATCTTTCCGGTTTCCATTCAACTTCATTTCAAAACCAGTTAGATTATTATTGCAAGAAGCCAATTTTCCAAGCATCTAAGCATTTAGCTTAGCTTAATAGTTGATGCATGCTCTTTTTGTTTAAAGAACAATGACATGTTTATTGCATAAATAAATTATTTTAGACTAAATAAAGATAATTGATATGAAGCATATAAAATCTCGGAACCTAAATGGAAGTCTGACATGTTGCCACAAGCTAGTGGCACTGGCAAGACCCTAGGGCAAATACACCGTAAAGATGGAAAAGCAAGTCTCAAAATTTTGAAATTATTAAATTTGTTGCCCTGCTACAAGCTCTAAAAAGGAGATAGATCCTCTGATTACTCTGTGTGATTGTTCTTTAGCTTAAACATGAGAATTGAATTGACTTCAACATCTAGTTAAGCATATAAGAGAGGGGTTTCTGTTTGCAAGTACTCTACGGTCGTGGACTATGAATATTTTAAGACATGAAACTAGTTCCCCTATAGAGATGTAAGAGATAAAAGAAGTGAGGCTTACCCATAATTTAGAGCCAAGCATTTGCTGTAGAGATTTGGATTAGATATCGGGGTTTGGGCTGTTGCTAGTGTGCTGTCCTCATCGCCTCCCTACTGGATAACATCATAATACAACATGGTTATTGTGGGGTTTGTAGGGCTTCGGCCAGATTTGCCAACTGCCACTAGGAGACCACACTACCCCACATGCAATTTCCCATTGATGCTCCTAACTCACAAATCTCTCCTGCTTTTTCCCTATTTATATAGGGCATGACTGCATTCATGGCAAGAGACATTCATACTTTAAGAAACTTATCAAGGCTCTTGCAAAAAACACACTAGACAAAACCCTCTTTAAAGTTCTAGTTTCGGTATAGCCCAAAGAAGGAACTTCTTGTTTGAGGAGGCATGGAGGGAGCCCAAGTAGCTGTTGAGCTAGAAGATGATCTGTTTTTTGCTGACTTAAGCAAGCAAATCTCTCTGCTAATCATGGATGACGATGAGGATCCAGTTGCAAAGTGCCCTTCTGTTTCTTTCCAGGTTCTTGATCGTCTCCATTCTTTTCATTCGTAGAATTCTCTTGCATTTTTTACTACAACTGTCAATTAACTAAGTTGTCCTGTGAAACGTTCAGGCTTTTTCAAGAGCAAATTATCCAGTAGCACCATCCCCATTTCTTCATGGACAAAACTGCAGAAAAGAAAGCAAAGGCACAGGAGTTTTTATTCCGCAGTCATCACAGCCAAGAAGGAAGCATAAGCAAGGAAGATTCAGTTCATTCAACAGAAAGTCTAACAGGCAACCTACATGATAACTCAACATTAATGGTTTCTCTGGCAGTTTGCAACGATTCTTTTTACTCCAGGAGAAAGGCAGGGATACATCTTTGTCAAGTGTATAATTTTTAAAAAGAATTACTACTCATTCTCCTTTTGTCAAAAGCTGCTGAGGCAGGGTAGGCTGAATGATTTATGATCTATATATCAGATAATATGCACATGAATAACAATAATTGATCCTGCCCCTTAGTTAGGGGTCTTGAGGAGGTTAACTAAAGGGTTGTGCCTCCCTATATCATGGAAATGTATGGTGGTTTATATGTAATAAGAGTGATTTCAGAAAATTTTGGTTTGTTCATTTATGTACATTGATTAGACATTAATTTATTTGATATCAAAGAAGGGGACTTTGTTTTTGGCTATTAGCTGTCCAAGCAATCTAATTTGACCAAAGGTTGTATTATCCTGTTATGTAACCTTCAACTAACAAAGACAAACATTCTCTTCAAAAATTAGATAAAAGAAAGTGTATAACTATAATGCGAACAAATCCCGTTTACAAATGGGAGAAAACAACACTGAAAAAAATTGAGCTGCAAGCCTGCAAGCTAGCAACCTTCAATGCATGACCGCAGCTTTGATCAATTGGCTACTTGGAAGAGTATACCTAAGAAGTGAATCACATGATCAACAGATAAATAACCAATGCTCTTAGTTATTGGAGTTTTTATAGGCCTTACCAAGAATGCTGTAACATTGATGGAATGGGCTTTCAAACTACTATTACCGATATTGGCCTTCATCTTCAACGAACTATGTTGAATCTGCTCTGGAAGCCACTTATTGACCCAGGGCTAATGCACAGGTACCTACCGGCAGGTTAATTTTGAAGAATCTCCTCCC
This sequence comes from Theobroma cacao, assembly GCF_000208745.1. Classification (NCBI taxonomy): domain Eukaryota; kingdom Viridiplantae; phylum Streptophyta; class Magnoliopsida; order Malvales; family Malvaceae; genus Theobroma; species Theobroma cacao. Next base: position 27,496,854 of record NC_030853.1, read on the forward strand.
TAAAAATCTCCCATATCTCATCCAAAAGGGTAATTCTGCTTAGGTTTCCCTTAGCTTTCAGTCATCTTCAAGTCCTTTTCTAACAATCATGTTTCCCACATTTATCAGGCCAATCATTTTCATCTCCAATCCTCTGTTGTGTTCACTTCCCTTGTTTACCAGCGACTCTACATGCCACATGACATTTCATTTCTTTGATGGAGACCTAGTATCTGTTAAGGACTAATAACCAAGAATAATTTGATAAGATTGCTAATACTTTGCTCCCTAATAATCATGATTTCATGCCATATAGGGGAAACTATACTTGTATGGAGTTATGTACCCCAAAAAATCCAAGGAAAATAATGGATATTGAGTGGGTTCCAACATATATTTTGTTCCCCAAATCTCAAGCATCCAACTTGAGATGAAGAGCTTTGCTTAAAAAATAAAAGATCAGTTGGCATATGCACACCAGCTGAGTTTGAATATAGTCGAAAATGATTCAGCATTTCAACCGTCTCGGAAGATAAAGCTCTACGATGTTGCAGCTAGCCTGTACCTGTAAGTTCAAGGACTCAAGGGCCAGGGGCCCAAGGGACAAGGCCGGTCTAATCATCTTGAAGGTGAGATGTGAAATCACAATCTACGTTCTCTCTAGCTCAGATCCATGCCTTTGAAAACTTTTTGGTCATGGGGAAAGATTTTATGTGGGGCCATGGGATCAAGACCAAGAAGGAATCCCAAGTTTCTATTAAGCATTAAGCCATCAAATTTCATTATTTTGTTGAAAGAAAATAAGAAATATATCTGAATATAAGGTAAGTCATATATATTGGAATATCAAAAACAAGAAAATGACAGATAAAAAGTTGGAATCGGTAGGGAGTAGAGCAAATCTTGCCCACTAGGAAACAGTGTGACACAGAGAAGATATCATCTTCTAGCTTATTCTTTTGCATTGAATTTGCTAGTTGAGAGACCAAGATTGTGACATGGAGAAGATCTAACCTTCTGGCTTATTCTTTTGCATAGAATTCGCTGGTTGAGAGACCAAGATTGAATCTGCAGGTGGACGTCAATGGGCATTGTAAAGGGCAAAATATGACAACTTTTGTAGTCCTTTTTGCAAGAAAACCTTTCAAGCTAATTCAAATCTAGATGTTAACTGTAATTTGGGGAGATTGATCTTAAACATCTTCCAACTCTTCTAACTCTCTTATCAAGGTCACACACAAAAAAAATAAAAAAATTAAAGTCGAGTTTCTTGAATTTGAAGTTCCTGAGAATAGTTCTCAGCTCTATATAGGCAATATTGCAAGAACATGTCTATGTCACACTTTTCTTTTTTTCTGAAAAGAGTGTATGTTACACTTTGATGGTTAACCTGCTGGAAGCCAGAAAAATTGGTAAGCCCATAAAATTTTGATAGGTTTCATTATTGGCACAATATTTAAAAATTTTTTTTGAATAGGTTGGTAATCAGGGGCGGAGCCTCCTTATACATGGCGCCCCCCCCCCCCCCCCCCCCC